>NW_010568357.1:0-228 GCF_000687285.1 Phaethon lepturus
TTACGAGGTTTATTCCCGATTTTGGTGACACAGGGAGGAGGAGGAGAGAGGCACAGGGCGGCAGAGAGGGGTGGGGTGGGACGGTGGGTGAGCAGAGAGGGGCATGAGCAGGACAGAGGGATGGCGGTAACAAGGGGGGACCTGGGCAGGGCGTGGAGAAAGGAAACCCCTGGTGAGGAGCGGGCACAGGCACGGGGAGAAACGGGTGGAGGGGAGGGGAAAGGGGGC
>NW_010568358.1:0-228 GCF_000687285.1 Phaethon lepturus
TCTTTGCCCGTGGGGACGTAATCGGTGGTGGCTTCAACACTGACAAGGTGCGTGCGTCAGGGCCAGGCCAGAACGGGACCCTGGGCCTCCCCCGGCACAGGGCTCTGAGCTCCCAGCAATGGCTGTGCCGCGCTGTGCCATGCGGTGCCATGCCAGGCTGCTAACCTGGGGATGCAGTGGTGAGGAGTGCGGGAACCTGGAACCGCTGGGCTGCCAGCCACGCATGGA
>NW_010568359.1:0-228 GCF_000687285.1 Phaethon lepturus
ATTAAGTTAGGACTCCGAGGGGGGCCGTTGTTTACTAGCTGTCTCATCAGCAAATGCGAGTTTCAGAACTTTTTCTCGGCTGTTTCATTGCCACCAGATCTCCCCGCTGGAAGATATTCCACGTGTACATGGCTTTGCCTCTCTTCCAACCCAAACTCGGTTGCCTTTTGAAAAAATAGGACTTTGAAAAGAATCTATTTTCCTGATGAGTAGTGATTGGAGGGCACT
>NW_010568360.1:0-228 GCF_000687285.1 Phaethon lepturus
CCATCCAGGGAGCCGATAGCTTGAGCCAGAGGAGAGGAGTCACAGCCCCAAGCCCCCACTTCCCCCATCCCCAGGTTTGTCCCAGGTTATAAATCTGCAGCCCTGGTAGCCCTGGCAGGATCTCGATCGCCTTCAGCTCTGCCCCTGCTTAGCGCTGGTGGCTGGGACAGGGCAGCGCGTCCGAGGGGGCTGGCCCTCGCCTGGGGGGCACAAGGTGGGCTTCCCCCA
>NW_010568361.1:0-227 GCF_000687285.1 Phaethon lepturus
ATTTTATTAACCACAATGGGTCTTGGGTTTCTGACTTTGTATTTATGAAGTTAGAAACCTGGAAGTTTCATAACAATGTTTTCTAACTACACGGAGATCCAGAAGGATGAATTAATTTAGCAATTACAACTTTCTATAAGGCTGATCCATGCAGAGGCAGAGACAACAAAACAGGTGAACTTCCTTCCGCTTGATCATTGTTCTAGCCAAGTGAAAAATGATGAAAA
>NW_010568362.1:0-228 GCF_000687285.1 Phaethon lepturus
TTCCCTGATGTAGTTTAGTCAGTCTGTAATCCATAAACAATTATTAAAGTAATATGACTGTATCATCTCTATCTGTAATTCTCATGATTTCAAGACAAGCAATGTTTAAAGGATTATGGGATGGGTTGACAATTAAATATGATAAACATACCATACAAATATAATTGCAATTTTATTCCAAGCTGTCAATTAGGCATTCCTCCAAAATATTACCAGTGAAGACAAAGT
>NW_010568363.1:0-228 GCF_000687285.1 Phaethon lepturus
GAGGCAGGCAGCTGCACCGGGGCAGGCGGCTGCAGCGCACCGCTGGGTGCAGTGCGTGGGGACAGGCGGCTGCAGACCCGGGTGAGTGCCTGTGGCAGAGGGAAAGATGGAGGGAACCAAGCGCACCCTAGACAAACATGAACCAAGCTCCTCTCTGATGCCCCCCACCCACCCCATGCTGGCCCATGCCCCCTGAACTGGAGCCCAAGGATGCCCCTCCGCAGCCCC
>NW_010568364.1:0-227 GCF_000687285.1 Phaethon lepturus
TTGGACTAGATGACCTTTAAAGGTCTCCTCCGTATGCTAATTTATGTCAAAAAAAGTTGTCACTAGATTTTAATAATATATTTTTCTAAGTTGCAGGGATTTTTTCAGTTTCATGGTTTCTTATTCATTAAAAATAAGTTAATGTTTCCAGAGTATGCAATTTGGAAGTCTGCAGCTCAGCTGTCAGAAGGGATCTGGAACTATGGTACCTTCTTATTGGCTTTTTT
>NW_010568365.1:0-228 GCF_000687285.1 Phaethon lepturus
CTGGCGGATAATTTTAAGCTATTTTCTTCATATCCCTCTACTTCTGTTCCCCTCCCCTGAGGCTCCTTGTTGTCAGCGTGCATTATGCAGCCAGGACAGCTCTATTAGTCATGCGCTTAATGACTGGAAAAACACACGCAGCCGTTCCTAGCAGGGCTGAGCAGCACGCGCACGGCCCGCTCCAGGAGGAGAAGCTCTCATGGCCCAGGGTAACCTGATGGAAAAGCA
>NW_010568366.1:0-228 GCF_000687285.1 Phaethon lepturus
CTGTAGCCAAGCCCCCAGCTCCAGGGCGCGGCACTCCCTGCCAGCCTCATCCTGCCAGGGCTGGCAGATTTATTCCTCCACGCAGGTGGCAGCAATTCCCGCTCCCCGGCTGCTTTTGCTAATGGAGCCGGCCCAGGCGAGCGTTGCAGCATGTGGGACGCTCGTTTTCAGCCGTCTTCCCCAGGGACTCAGGCTGTCACTGTCCCCCGCGGAGGCTGCCATCAGCCT
>NW_010568367.1:0-228 GCF_000687285.1 Phaethon lepturus
GTCCACCACACCATCTTTTCTTTTTCTCTCTGCAGTTTCTCCACTCTTTTATGTAGTAGTAAGATCCTGTTGTAACTCTCTGCTGACACACAGTATGATATCTATATAATAAAAGTGCAAGGTGAGTCATGAATGTCACAATTCATTTGAATAGACCCATCAGTTTGCTTGTTGGACAGCTATCATGGTTGAGGAAAAGGATTATTTAACATGAGATCCATATAACTA
>NW_010568368.1:0-228 GCF_000687285.1 Phaethon lepturus
GCCTGACAGGCAGCACGGTTGGCTTGTCAGCGAGCACTGATACAGAAGATGGCAGCAAAAAACTCAACGGGACCTTCCAGCGCCTTTATAGGTACATTTTGCAGGTCCCTCGCCTGAGCAGGGTGGCAAACAGAGGACGGAAATCTGGTAAACAGCATCGCGGTGTGGGCTGTAGCCCTGGCACCTCCGTCTGCTGCCAGGGATGGTCTGCATGGGGGGCTCAGCACC
>NW_010568369.1:0-228 GCF_000687285.1 Phaethon lepturus
TCCCAGGTGTTTTCTGTCTGTAGGACACATACTACTGTGTCAGTCCATTTTTGCCCTCTGTTCTTACTCTGTAGTTTCACCCTAAACACTTGTATACGCACAAAGCAGCCAACAAACCATGAAAACCAAGAGGGACACAACAGGACTGTCCTGTGACTTTGCCATCTCCTGAGTGCCATGTCAACATGAATGGAAAATGTGAGACTTGCTCATTTTGAGCCAGAAAAA
>NW_010568370.1:0-228 GCF_000687285.1 Phaethon lepturus
GAGGATGTCAGGGATTCCACACGCCCTCCCGTGCCTGCGCTACGAGCAACGCTGGGAGGCAGGGGAGCAGAGGCACTTGGGGCAGCTGGTGGGAACTTCCCTCCAGCGCAAAGCCAGCGTGCTTTGAGAACAACTCATAAGATCTTTGAACAACCCATCCCAAACCCATCCCCATGCCTGCCCAAGCTGCACCCACCCACCGCCGGCAGGGAAGCGCACCATGCCCTG
>NW_010568371.1:0-228 GCF_000687285.1 Phaethon lepturus
CACCTGGCTTGCTGGCATCGGATGGGATTCAGCTTTCTCAAAGGAGGAAGAAGGTCATTGCTCACAAGCTAGCGGGCCTTATTGACAGGGCTTTAAACTAGACTAGAAGGGGGAGGGGGATAATACCGGGCTTGCCCGTGACAAGCTGTAGGATGACAAGACAAGGTTAGAAGGACAGGGGGCTTGCGAGGGCCCTGAGCCAGTTGCACCAGCAAAAGACCTCAAAGG
>NW_010568372.1:0-228 GCF_000687285.1 Phaethon lepturus
GGAACACAGCACTCTGAAGACAGCAATGAAAAAAGGAGCAATATGTGCAGTAACTGGTATCCTGAAGATTTAAGCCTGCATGAAAGATTTGCAGAAATCAATACAGTATTTTTGGCATATTGCGTTGGTGAGGGGCTATAATGTTTACAAACAAATGGAAACTTTCATCTTGTTGAAATTACTTTCCACTATTAGCTTGAATAACAGGATGCCCAGCAAATAAGCTAA
>NW_010568373.1:0-228 GCF_000687285.1 Phaethon lepturus
GGTAGATTAAAAATTGGATATGTGCTGGCAATGTGCACTTGCATCTCCGAAAGCTCATCCTGTCCTGGGCTGCATCAAAAGAGGCATGGATGTCAGTGGAGGTAATTCTCCTCCTCCACTCTTTTGAGAAGCCACTTGAAGCACTGCATCAAGCTCTCGTGTCCTCAGCATAAGACAGATATGGACCTGTTAGAGCAGGTCCAGAGGATGGCCATGAAAATGATCAGA
>NW_010568374.1:0-228 GCF_000687285.1 Phaethon lepturus
ATCTAGCAAAAACCTTCACATCAAATCAGTATTTTACTGGTTTTACTCATTTTCAGCTAGTTAAGATGGACTGGATTCTGATCTTTCATATTTGATAGCAGTAACCATAGCCAGTAATTAGCAAGTTTTATCAGCGCTGCATGCTCTTACCCTGAAACGGTCCCCAAGAGCCCAATTTAGAGACATATATCTCACTCATTTAATACAAATTTAGCCTCCTAAATTATT
>NW_010568375.1:0-228 GCF_000687285.1 Phaethon lepturus
TTTCCTGTCTTGGAGGGCCTGAACACACTGCGGAGCCTTCCCCCCGAGGGGCTCGGTGGAGGTGCTGTTTTAGAAGGATAACTTCTTAGGCCAGGTAATAGACTGTCCTACCAGAGGGGACAAGTGACTGGACGTATAGGTCACCAACGCAAGTGAGCTAATCAGAGATGTCAAGACTGGAGGTAGCCTGGGCTGCTGTGACCATGCCCTGGTGGAGTTCACAGTCCT
>NW_010568376.1:0-228 GCF_000687285.1 Phaethon lepturus
GATCCCCCAGCCTGTATTCAACTGTGATCCCAAATCGTACTGCAGTTAAAAATCTGCTTTTGAAGTTCTGAGTCTCACCAGATAGAAATTAGGCATTGTAGCGCTGAGCCAGCAGATGCCAAGGGCTACCCCAGAGTCACTTCAAGGCTCAGAGAGAGGAAATAGTGTACTCTTATTTAATGCAAGGCAAACCGGCACAAATCTATTATGATAAGCAAAAATGTAAGT
>NW_010568377.1:0-228 GCF_000687285.1 Phaethon lepturus
CTCCAGCAACTCAATGTCCTTCTTGTAAATATATTCCAGAGCTCTACCTATTGCAATTCCAAATACTATTATAATTTTGACTAATATATCCATCTAAGTGAAATCTAGATTTGTCTTTTGCATAATGTACTCAAATGATTCTTGCTTTATTTGCTCTAGCTCACTGTAGAATTTTAACATGGAAATCTTATGGACTTTCCAAGAACACTGCTAACAGTAAATGTAAAG
>NW_010568378.1:0-228 GCF_000687285.1 Phaethon lepturus
CAACCCAAGCTGTTTCTTAGCTTGTGTTTGAAAATCCAGCATGATTAACAACATACAGCATATGTTGAAAGAGTTATGGACATTCCAGAATACTGTTGAAAGGGATGTGAGATTTCTGGAACACTGTGAAATGTGAAGATTCGGTCACTGTCATACAGATCATATCACAGTGCTTTCATCACGCATTCTGAATAAATTTGCATGTGATATTTAATATTCTGTGATAAA
>NW_010568379.1:0-228 GCF_000687285.1 Phaethon lepturus
TAGTCTCTGACTCGCCTCAAGGTCAGGCAGGATGGGAGAGGGACTGGAGGAAATTCTGAAATTGGTACTCACCTGAAAACAGAGAATATTCTAATCCATCAAGCTGTATCTTATATACCAGACCATAACAGGACAGTGTTTCTGTGCCTTGTGTAAGCAGTAGTCCTGCTGCTGAGGAAAAAGCCTTTGGAACTAAGGTGTCAGTAGCCCAAATCTCTCTTTTGAAAA
>NW_010568380.1:0-229 GCF_000687285.1 Phaethon lepturus
ACTGCAACACAGGTGCTTTATTTCAAAACTCAGATTTTCACACTGACAGGTTTAAATTTGATGAAGACACTTTAAGGTTAAGAAAGAGGCCTAAGAACAGCTGAAAGGAAAAGGAAATGCAGACTAGAAGGGCAGGCAACACCCTAGATTTGTGCTTATCTCCAACTATAGACTAACCGAACTGCCCTGGTCATTGCTCTGGAAATGCAGAGCCAGCCATCCTCCCAGC
>NW_010568381.1:0-229 GCF_000687285.1 Phaethon lepturus
CCCAGTGCACCCCCCACCCTGAAGTCCCAGTGCTCCCCACTGAGCTCCCCCAGTCTGGGTCCCCAGTGCACTCCCAGTGGCCTCTCCCAAGCCTCCCGCTCTGGAGTCCCAGTGCTCCCCTCCAGTGCTCACTCCAGTGACCCCAGTTTGGGGCCCCAGTGCCCCCTCAGTTCTCCCCCAGGCTGGAGTCCCAGTGCTATGGGCCCCCTTCTGACCCCTCCAGTCTGAG
>NW_010568382.1:0-229 GCF_000687285.1 Phaethon lepturus
AGCAAGGCTTCAGCAACATTTGTACTTGAAAACGTTGCCATTTCAGTTGTGGAAGCAAGCCCTTCTGGTATAGATGCCATTTAGTGAATCACAGCACTGAAGGCAGGAAGGGTAATGATATCATTGTGTTTATCCTTCATACAGCCCAAACCATTAAAATTCCTAACATCCATGGGCTGCATTAGTGTCTCGTGTCAGCATCATCCTGGGAATTCATGTTGGACTGCTT
>NW_010568383.1:0-228 GCF_000687285.1 Phaethon lepturus
GATGAAAATCTGCCTTAAATCTCACTGAGTTGCTTTTCCCGCTGCTCCCGTTGGAGAGGTCGTTCATGGATATATTTTTTTTCCTTCTCATTTCCAGCTTACATTTATTCTGGTCAGTTTGCATCCGCTTCTTCAGCGCAAGTCCCCGACTTGAGGCTGCTTTGCCCGTGACAGGGAAGAGGTCGGAAAAGGAAAAGGGGGTAAACCCGAGCCAAGCCCGAGCACCTT
>NW_010568384.1:0-229 GCF_000687285.1 Phaethon lepturus
AAAGGCAGCAAAATGGCAGGAGCAGCTCTTTGACTTGTCCGCTGACTGAACTAAAGTCTGCATTTCATCTCTTGCCCTTGAGTGCGTTTGCATCTCTGCTCATCCTCATATCTGTGGAGTTTCTCCTGCATGGACTCTGAGCCATCCACCATGTCCTGGCTCATGTCCCCTGTGTGTCTGCTGAGGGCACAGAGATGGAACAGGGTCTTGGTGACCCCATTACATCTGC
>NW_010568385.1:0-229 GCF_000687285.1 Phaethon lepturus
TGGCTGAGGAGGGGGCTGCCGGCTCGGCCCTGGCTGGATGCACATCAGCAGACCCCAGCTGGTGGTGCACACCAAGCGCCAGTGCTCGGAGGAAGGGTCTGGCGGAGGCGGGTGCCCCTGGTTTTACGTGGCCACAAGGGACTGAGGCGAGATGGAACCATGATGGGGGGCGGGTGGCTGAGCCCCCCCTGCTCAGTGCCAAGCAGCTGGTGCCGCCAGCTATGCGGGG
>NW_010568386.1:0-229 GCF_000687285.1 Phaethon lepturus
ATGCCCGAGGAGCCCCAGTTGGGTGGGCGGCTTCTTCCCAGCACGTCAGTCCAGCCTCAGTACATCCCCTCATTAAAAAAACCCCAAACAACAAAACAACCAAAAACCAAACCAAACCAAAAACCCAAAACACACACAAAAACCCCAAAACAAACCACCAAAACCATCGGGGGATTGTTGGAGAAGGAGGATTTCCCCATGTTGGAGGGGCTGAGGCGGTGACCCGGAG
>NW_010568387.1:0-228 GCF_000687285.1 Phaethon lepturus
GAGGGTCAGGTAGGATGAGTGCCCTTGACCCGTGCAGGTGGTCACAGAACGGTGCCTGGTTGCTGGCTTACATGTACTTCAGGCCTCCCCCTCGGACAGTGGAAAGCCTCTCCTTCGAAGGGGAGCCCTGCCTGCGCGCCCTTCCACGCGAACTGCCGCGCCACGCCCTGGCGGACGCCCCAGGCCCTCTTTGCCTGTCCTGGTCGCCAGCGCTCCCCAGGGCTGCCT
>NW_010568388.1:0-229 GCF_000687285.1 Phaethon lepturus
TTTTTTGTGCGACTACATCAAAATCCAGTTCAGTGAAATAGCTTTTAAATGGCATCTCTGGCAAAGCCAGAATTTGTCATTACGGGATTTGTATGAGGCCTTCGGCATTGTGTAGATTCTGTAGCTTGGACCCAGTGAAATGCCTGTGCCCTCATTTGTGGTGCTGTTCCGCACCTCTCCAGCGGGCAAGGGAGCGCTGCGTGTTTCCGAGGGGAGCAGAGAGCAAACC
>NW_010568389.1:0-229 GCF_000687285.1 Phaethon lepturus
GAGCCCTGCACACCCGCGGAGGCACTCGGGAAGGGGATACAGCCCCACACACACCCCAGATCCTGCTGTCCCTGTGCTTTTTGCCAATACCCGAGCCAGGCCAGAGACTAAGCAAGGTTTATAAGCCTTTGCAAAATAGGCTTTGGCTTGCAAACCCCAAATCAAAGCTGGCTGGGAACTGCATCCCTTGCAGAGCCGTGGAGGATGCTGAGCACAGAGGGGGGGGGGG
>NW_010568390.1:0-229 GCF_000687285.1 Phaethon lepturus
GGAGGTCCTGCTCCATTCTCCCACATGTCCACACTCCTGCCCAAGCCCAGCCCCAAAGGAGGAAGGGACCCTGAAGAGCACAATCCTGAGAAACTCCTTGTTCATCCTTCTCCCCACAGCTGGTGACTACAGGGCCAGCTGATGACACAGTTTGGGAAAGTGATGCTCCCAAGGAGAGCACATTCATCCCCCACATTGAGACACAACCCAAAAGCAAAGTTCATAAAGA
>NW_010568391.1:0-229 GCF_000687285.1 Phaethon lepturus
GGAGCATGGCGTTGAGCCCCAGCCATGGGCACCAGAAGGAAGGAGGTGAGGAGCAGCTGTGAGAAACGGAGGCTGAAGGGGTGGATGGAGGATGGAGGTGAGAGCAGCCACGAGGCAGGACGGAGGAATGAAGGTGCAGATCACCCAGCGGGGCTGGAGGTGAGGGGCGGGTAGAGGGGACAGAGGGATGGAGGTGAGAGCACCCCAGAGGGGCGCGGGGACGCTGACC
>NW_010568392.1:0-229 GCF_000687285.1 Phaethon lepturus
TTTTATCCTGGCTGGGCTTTCGCCTGCGGTGCCTGGCTAAGGCGGTTTGTCGGAGGCGATGCTAATCCAGACGAAACAGCGGGCCAGGGAGTATTTTTACCACCCAGCTGTCTGGGCATGTTGGGAGCTTGTTGGGTGACCTGGTGGGGAGCGGTGCCAGCACCCCGACTTGGCGTCTCCTCCAAGCCCAGCCAGGGTGGGAACCCTGAGGAAGGCAGAGCCGATGGGC
>NW_010568393.1:0-229 GCF_000687285.1 Phaethon lepturus
TTCTCATAGCTGGCAGTTCAAGGACTTTGAGGTGGAGGTTGTATCTGCTGTTTAACTACCACTGTACTTATCCCTTGTGAATTTCTGATCACACTTTAAACTAACTTCTTATGGTGGGTTATACTTGGCTATGGGCCAAACTCCTACCCATCCACACACTCTTCCTCCTCAGTGGGGCGGGGGAGAAAATAGGATGAGAAGGCTCATGGGTCAAGATAAAGACAGGGAG
>NW_010568394.1:0-229 GCF_000687285.1 Phaethon lepturus
ATTGGTGCAAATGTCCCAGTTGAGCCAATTACTCAGAAATCACTACTGGAAAGGAGAGATTTGTTCATGTACCTGTATAATTTTGCCACAAACCTCTGATAAATTTGGATCTCTTCTAAGAAAGAGGGTTGAGGCTGAAAGGGGAGCTTTTTGTGAGCACAGAGAGATGGGGAGGCTGGCAGGGTCTGGGGTGAGAAGCCCCCAGCCGTCGGGGCTGGCGGGGGGGGGC
>NW_010568395.1:0-229 GCF_000687285.1 Phaethon lepturus
AAGCACAAGTAGACTTTAGCAACTAACATCATTATGAGGAAATCAGTGGTTTCTTTGTCCAAGTGGAAAAAGTCCATGCTAAGCAGTGGCAAAAACAACTGAACCATAAGCATGAGGGCAGCTCACCGTAGGTGCGGACAGATTAAGTTGCAGCAAGGACAAAGTCAAAGATAACCACAGACCAATGAGTGAGTAAGGACACCAAGTTCTTCACAATTACCGACAGCAA
>NW_010568396.1:0-228 GCF_000687285.1 Phaethon lepturus
TATTCAGACATGAAACAGGCTGCCCAGAGAGTTTGCTTAAATATTTTTGAAACTCTTGAAAACTTTACTGGACAAGATCCTATCCAGTTGGCCTGCTCTGGGGTGGAGGGAAGGATTAGAGACTGCAGAGGTTTCTTCCAACCTACGTTATTCTGTGTGCCTACAAAATTAAGCTGAACATTCTGGGTTTTCAAACACGAGATCAGCCTGGAGCTGAGCTGCCAGGAG
>NW_010568397.1:0-229 GCF_000687285.1 Phaethon lepturus
TCAGTTTGGTATCATCAGCAAACTTCATCAGCGCACACTTGAACCCATTATCCAGATCAGTTATGAAGACATTAAACATCATTGGACCCAATATCAATCCCTGAGGGACCCCTCTTGTGACAGGTTGCCAGTCTGAAAAGGAGCTATTTACCACCACCCTCGGGGTACAGCCTGTCAGCCAGCTCCCCACCCACTGCGCAGACCACTTGTCTAGACTGTAACGCATCAG
>NW_010568398.1:0-228 GCF_000687285.1 Phaethon lepturus
CCTCCCCGGAATGCCTCTGGGAGACTACCAGCATCTCCCAGGGAGCCCCCCATTTCAGCACATGAATGAGAGAAAGCCATCAAAATGGTTTTCCTCAGGGAATAATCATGCACTGTAGGCATGAGGAGCTGGACAATAAAACAGTGTTGGAAAAGGCCTAAGACCTCCCAGGAGACATGGCTTTCATCCAAAAGGATGGAAAGGACCATCTTCATCAGCGTTACCACA
>NW_010568399.1:0-229 GCF_000687285.1 Phaethon lepturus
GGTCCTGCCTGGCAGCTGCCTGCGCTGCTGCCCGTGGGCTGCCGGGGAGTGGGAGGCTGCAGGAAATTGCCGGTTCCTCAGCCACTGGGTTTCTCTGGGCTGGTTAGAGGTGTTACTGGGGCAGGAGATGCTCCGGCATCTTCACGGGCAGGCCCTCCCGGGTCCCAGCCTGTCCTCGGACAGTTGTGCAGCGCACGGACGCAGCGTGCCCAAGGCTGGGGGGGGCTGC
>NW_010568400.1:0-229 GCF_000687285.1 Phaethon lepturus
CACTCAGCCTGTAGTATTCTCTCCCATCACCACTAAAGACCTTTCTGCATTGTCCTCCAAAGCTTTTTGTATGAATGACTCTTCCCCTAGTCTCACCAGTAATGACATCAAAGCTATGAGAAGAAAAACGTGAAAGAATATTAAGACAGAGAGGTAGCAAATTATTTTACAAGACGTGAAAATTACAGAGCCATAACGGAATGCTGTATCTGCAGATTAAGATCATAAA
>NW_010568401.1:0-229 GCF_000687285.1 Phaethon lepturus
TGTAAACCACCCCATGGTCAAAAAACCCAAATTTCCACCGACGGCACCATCCTCTGAGCCATATGTTGACCAGGTGTGCTTTCATATTCCTTTCAGTGTTCCTCCCTGTGGAGAGTCTAAGGAGTAAATTAAAATTTATTGATTTTCACAGAAAAGGTATAAAAAGATAAAAAAAAAGTCACATGCACATAAGTCACCTGTAGACACTGGCAAGGGGTGCCTTAATTGA
>NW_010568402.1:0-229 GCF_000687285.1 Phaethon lepturus
CGTCGCTGCTCCCACTCGGATTGGAGCCGCTCTGCCAGGAGCTGCTGCTCCCTGTCCAAAGCCGCTTTCAGCTCCCGGGTTTCGGCAGCGAAGCAGCGGCGCAGCTCTTGGGTGCGGAGCCGCTCTTGCTCCAGCTCAGCCCGCAGCGCTTCCAGCTCCCGCCTCTGCTCCTCCTTGTGCGCAAGGCTGCCGGGGGCTTGCACCGGGCCCTGGCGGGGCGAGAGGCGGG
>NW_010568403.1:0-229 GCF_000687285.1 Phaethon lepturus
TTTTTTTTTTGAGTTCCATCCAAAGCTCTCTGTTCACCCAGGCTAGTCTTCTTCCCTGCTGGCTCGTCTTTTGGTATACAGTGATGACCTGCTCCTGCACTTTTAAGATTTCTTTCTTGAAGAATGTCCAACCTTCCTGGGATCCTTTGCCCTTCAAGACTGCCTCCCAAAGGACTTTGTCAACCAGGTCCCTGAAACGGCCAAAGTCTGCCCTCCAGAAGCCCAAGGT
>NW_010568404.1:0-228 GCF_000687285.1 Phaethon lepturus
GTTGCTGGCTGGGGCTAAACCACGACAACGATGAACAAGTGGCTGACATGTACTGCCAGCTACATTCATGGAGCAGCATTAGTTGTCAAGTTACTGTACAAACATCTGCCAGGCAGAGTTTTTTGCTCTGGTGAGAGAAACAACCAGGCAGACACACCAAGGTTACTGAAGGAGGGGGAGGAGATGCTCTAGGCACAGCAGCAGAGATTCCCCTGCAGCCTGTGGTGA
>NW_010568405.1:0-229 GCF_000687285.1 Phaethon lepturus
CCGTGCCTCAGTTTCCCCATGCAGGGAGCTGTGTGGGGCTGGGAGCGATGAGCCCATGCGTGCCAGGGGGATGAAATTCTTTCTGGCTCAGTGTTTTGCCGCAGGGTGAAGTAGCAAGGAGCAAATCCCCATTTGGGCGAAGAAGAGTGCGGGGAACGGGTGCTGCCCAGGGGCAGGGGTGCCGCGGGCCAGGGGCAAGGGAAGGGAAGGGGGTGGGAAGGTGCCCATC
>NW_010568406.1:0-229 GCF_000687285.1 Phaethon lepturus
CATCCAGATCATCCATAAAGATATTGAACAAAATGCCTTCATCTTCTCCCTCAGATCTTGAATGTTATAGCATATAGTGAACGTTTTACATGCCTTTCTAAAATCATTTAGATAGCGTCTCAGGCAAAACCTGCTCCATTCACATGGTTTAAATCAAAACAGGATTGAAGTGGTTTATTGATTTACCAACAACATGTGATTAACCAGCAATCAGTGAACTATACATTCA
>NW_010568407.1:0-229 GCF_000687285.1 Phaethon lepturus
AACACCATTGGTGGGAAACTCTTCTTGGATGATCACCTACAGCAACGAGAATTTTTAATTTCATGCTTCATCCAGTTGTGATTTTACTAACTCTAATTTTAATATGACTATTGTTTATAGTTATATTGTATATAAAGGTTTGGTACATGAGAAACCAAATAAGCCAGCTCCAACCACCCAAAACATACAAATTAACACATAACAAATAGCAGTGCTTCACTATCTACTT
>NW_010568408.1:0-228 GCF_000687285.1 Phaethon lepturus
GTGTAACGTGAGTGCAGCAAGTAACAGAGAAGGAAGGAAGATCCTGAAATACGTTAGATTAAAAAAAGGCTAGGATTTCAGGGAGAATATATTTCCAAATGGAATTTTTATCTGTATTCTATATATATTGAAACCCTGACTGGATAGAAATCAGTGGCAAAATTCATGGACTTCAAATGGCCAGCACTGCAAGTAGTAGTCTTAATCCTGATCACTCAAATCAGACTT
>NW_010568409.1:0-228 GCF_000687285.1 Phaethon lepturus
CATTAGGGATGAACTCAGTATTGTTTTTATCCTTTCCTGATCTCGTTTGCTCTACTAATCTGTAGTCTCAATCCTAGGTATTTTATAACTGCAGGTACAACTGATGTAGCAACATTTTGTACATGAGAAACCCCTGACCTTCATTTAATCTAATTTTTCTTTATTTACCCTTTCCCACTTCTTCTCACTCTTCTTTTTCTTTCCCTCCCTTTTAGGAGTATTTCTTTT
>NW_010568410.1:0-229 GCF_000687285.1 Phaethon lepturus
GGCAGCGCTTCCCAAGAAGCCGCTTCCCGGAGGCCGCAGCGACCGAGCCCTTGTCACCCCTCAGGAGGGCTGGGGCGACCCTCGGGGACACCGTGCCTTTCGGAGGGGCCCACGACCCCCAGAGCGGGGTCCCACCGTACAAAGGAAACCCATTTCCTGGGGCGGGGGTGACGTGTGGAAACAAACTTCACCACTCAGAAGAGTTATAAAGCAGGTATGTTCATTACAG
>NW_010568411.1:0-229 GCF_000687285.1 Phaethon lepturus
ATAAAATTAGCAGCATGGTGTTTTGTTCAGGCCCCCAAGAGCTCATGTTGTGCATGAGTGCATTGTTTCCTTGTTGAGAGAGCTTAAGAAACGTTCATGCCCAATTAAAAAAAAAAAGAAAATTAACATGAACTGCATTTTTTAAAGATTTGACTAAACTGGCAAGTATCCCCCTGTAAACTGTGCAAGGAAAGCAGTTAGCTGCTGGCAGCTCAACCAGGTGTGCAGC
>NW_010568412.1:0-229 GCF_000687285.1 Phaethon lepturus
AGAAGGAGATCAGGTTAGTCAAGGAGGACCTCATAGAAAGTTTGTGCAGAGAATTCAACCTGTTTAGGAAAGGAAAAGTACATGCAGAACCGGAAGTTCTAAGAGAGGGGCACCCCATTTTGGAGTGAAGTATTTTTTATATCATAGACACATAAGAGGGTGTAGGACACCACCACTCCAAGCAGCCAATAGGTGCTCTTAATTTCTGTTTTTCACCTGGAACAGCCAA
>NW_010568413.1:0-229 GCF_000687285.1 Phaethon lepturus
TCCAGCAGATGTTCGGTAGGTTGAAGTCCCCTCCTCCTGCCGCCCACCTCCAGTCCGCGTGGCAGCCAGGTGAGCCCCTCCGAAGAGCACGGAGCCAGCCCGGGTCCCTCACCCCTGCGAGGTGCCCTCCCCGCTGCCCAGGCTCGCCCCAGCGGGAGGGACGCCTTCTGCGAGGGAAACACGCGGCTCTAGGTGACGCCTCACGCCAGCCCTGTCACTTCCTGACTGC
>NW_010568414.1:0-229 GCF_000687285.1 Phaethon lepturus
TCTGGGACATGGCCGCGAGTGCGCGCAACCCCCCTGCCCCACCGCCGAGCGAGCCTCGGGCAGGGCGGGCAGCAGGGCAGCGCATGCCCGGCAAAGGGCAGCGCGGAATTCACGAGTGGGCGGGTAGTCCGGGCGCTCTGCTGTCGCGGCTTGCGCAAGCCCCAGCGAAGAAACCCGAAGCGAAAGCGGTGAGAGAGGATCTACGTGAAGTGCACAACGCGCTCGCTCC
>NW_010568415.1:0-229 GCF_000687285.1 Phaethon lepturus
GTCGCCTTCTGCGCCCCCCTGGACCCCCCGCCCTGGCCCTGCCCCGACTGCCTGCTGCTGCCCGCGTTCCAGAGCCGCCACGCCCGCGACCTCGCCCTGCTCGACATCTCCGACAGGTGAGCACCCAGGCGTCCGGGGGGACCCAGGAATCCGGGAAGGGACCCAGGAATCCGGGAGGGGGCCCAGAAATGCGGGAGGGGACCCAGGGATCCAGGAGGGGACCCAGGAA
>NW_010568416.1:0-229 GCF_000687285.1 Phaethon lepturus
CAATGTGTGCTCGCAGTCCAGAAGGCCAACCTGTACCAAAAAGCTTGCACTAAAAGAAGTGTGACCAGCAGGTCAAGGCGAGTGATTCTCCTCCTCTACTCCACTCTCGTCAGACTCCACCCGGAGTACTGTGTTCAGCTCTGGGACCCCCAACATAAGATGGACATTGACCTGCTGGAGCGAGTCCAGAGTAGGGCAACAAAGATGATCAGAGGGCTGGAACAACTCT
>NW_010568417.1:0-229 GCF_000687285.1 Phaethon lepturus
CATTACGGTTGTCACTTGCTCTCTTTTGCAAGTCCAATGCTAATTCCTCTAGACGGACTAGGTGCTGGATAGTCAGACAGCCTCCCCGCACTCTAGCATGAGGAGAATTTAAGGCTCCGTGGTTGGAGATCCCGTTAGAATCCCGCCTGCTCCCCAAACTTTAAAAGAGAGCCGGACCCCAGGCTATTAACATACAAAGCTACGAGGTTAAAACACAGCAAGCATGCAG
>NW_010568418.1:0-228 GCF_000687285.1 Phaethon lepturus
TTTAATACTAATGATATCTTTACTCTTTGTAGCAGTAGTGGCATTTATTCATATTATATTGAATGTGTGCATATGGCTTGGCTTTACAAAAATATACATTTTTCAAATGTTATGGGAAAGTTTATATCAAGCAAGAAAATGACAGAAGCTGAGCTTCTAGTTGTGATAAATGTGCGGCTTCCAAAGATGCTACGAAAATAATTGCCTGAGCTGCCTCATCCTATTAAT
>NW_010568419.1:0-229 GCF_000687285.1 Phaethon lepturus
AAAACCGAGGAGTAAATCTCGG
The DNA here is from genome assembly GCF_000687285.1 of Phaethon lepturus. Classification (NCBI taxonomy): domain Eukaryota; kingdom Metazoa; phylum Chordata; class Aves; order Phaethontiformes; family Phaethontidae; genus Phaethon; species Phaethon lepturus. Next base: position 23 of record NW_010568419.1, read on the forward strand.
CTTAATGCACCAGGCGCTCCACTGCCAACAAAAAGCATCAAAACTTGGCGGGGGGGAAGGGAAAATGCAGAGGTAGAAGGAGATGGTTGCTTGGGCGAGAAGAGAATTATCCCAGCTGCTTGGCTAAGATACACCAGGGAAATACCAGATATTTACAGCCCTCACCCTGCGCTCCAGCAACACAAAACATAAATACGCTTCCACAAG
>NW_010568420.1:0-229 GCF_000687285.1 Phaethon lepturus
GTAAACGGGGCAAGTGCTCTTTGCCAAACTGACAAGGCTAATTTATGGCTCCCAGGCGTGAAGCGTATGTCCTCTGTCGCTTTGCAGTTAAAGACCACAATGAAAATATTTTAGGTTTCTATGTCTTGAGTGGTCGAACCTGGCACCTGCCTGATGGCAGTGTGTGGTCTTTTGGTTCAAAAATAAAATTTGACCCTGACAAAATTCAGGAGGCTACAGTGCGAGTACT
>NW_010568421.1:0-229 GCF_000687285.1 Phaethon lepturus
TAGGTTAATGGTTGGACTCGACGATCTTAAATGTCTTTTCCAACCAAAAGATTCTATGATATCCTAACTGCCCTGTCACAAGTGACAACTGATCACAAAGGCGAAAGGTTTCGTCAGATACCAAACCTGGAGTCATCTCAATGAGGCCTAGGGATCATATTGGACTAAACCAATTTATTTCCTATTTAACCTAAGGGATACAAAGGGACCATAGTGGAAAAAAAAAAAA
>NW_010568422.1:0-229 GCF_000687285.1 Phaethon lepturus
GGAATGCTCTCTGTGGGCAGTGGGGCTCAGCCAGGATGATCCTGGCAGTGTCCCATGCCCAGGGACCCTGGTGGCACTAGTGGCACCATCCTCCATCTCAAGGTCATCTCACTCTGGCTGCCTGAGAAGATGCTCTCCACCAACTACAGCATCCCCAAGACCCCCAAAGCCATCCTGGACATGGAGCACTTCAACACCATCAGGATGAAGCCTGAGGATCCACGGCAGG
>NW_010568423.1:0-229 GCF_000687285.1 Phaethon lepturus
GGACTCTCTCCAGCTCCGTTACCAATTAACAGAGTTGTAGAGACCACCAGCACGGGACAACTCGCCAGGGCTCGCTGCGGAGCCCCGAGGAAACGATAGACCTAGCTCATGTGTTTTCACGCGAAAACACCGAGATAAAAACGAGCACGAAAAGTGATGCTAAAGAGACCACCGCTGCCCCCTGCACCAGCTGCTGCAGAGGGATCTTGTGCCGCGCCTGGCAGGAATG
>NW_010568424.1:0-229 GCF_000687285.1 Phaethon lepturus
AAGCCAAGGAAGCCCCAGAAGGCTGTGGGAGCGGGGAGGCAAGGGCCTCCTGAGGGCTCTCCTTGTGGGCTGCAGGGCAGCAACCGCAGCCCTTGTGCTGGCCGGGACGTGCCCCATCTCTGTGCCCCATTGGAGGGGGGCTGCAGGGAGGGAGGAGGGAGGTGGTGGAGAGGCAGGAGGGGAAGCTCCGATCTCCTGCACACCTCGCCAGTGCTGAAGCTGGGATGGG
>NW_010568425.1:0-229 GCF_000687285.1 Phaethon lepturus
TCAGTGCACCAGTGAATGCTCAGAAATCCAGCTGTGTTGTGTTGAAAATTTCCTCATACTCTGCTGTTTCTAGAAAATAATAGCACTCGTTCCCGGCATGGCACCTGTGTCACCTCTGCTTGAAAATCTTCTGCACGTAACTTGCTACAAGCTGTATCAGAAGTTTCTAGCAGAGCCAGGAATGCAGCTGCAATGGCTTACCTCCTCTGTTTAATCATAAGGTTTCTCT
>NW_010568426.1:0-229 GCF_000687285.1 Phaethon lepturus
GGGTGGAAGAACCCGTATTTGGGACAACAGCGCCATACCTCTATGTCTAGAAACCGCCAGCGGGGTGTGTTTCTTCAGCATCAAGAACAGTCGCTCTCCAGACCTGAGTTTCCGCAGCTCGCCCAGCTCCGCCTCTGTGCTGAAGAAGACCTTTCCTGAGACGTAGTCCACCTCGGGGACAAACAGAAACCAAACCAAACCGGGAAGGTGTTTTGGGTGAGCGCTTTCA
>NW_010568427.1:0-229 GCF_000687285.1 Phaethon lepturus
GGTGCTGTAGAAAACAGTGATACTGGGTAGGGGAGAAGAGCAGGTGGAGCAGGCCAAGCGAGAAGTGGGTGGCACACAGCCCAGTAGTGATCATCGGAAGTGTTTCCCAGCAGGAAAAGCTCAGCTCCCGCCAGAGGTGCAGAAAATAGTCCCAACACTGCAGTGAGCAGAGATGGTGCCGTCCCCAGTCGGGAATTTGGACAGCAGCTGGGGCATGGTGCTGGAGCTG
>NW_010568428.1:0-229 GCF_000687285.1 Phaethon lepturus
ATATGTTAAAGTACCTTAATTATGGTTATTTATGGAATGCATGCAGTTCTTCATGTTCAAATCATCTACTAACTTTTGGACTGTTAAGAAATGAAAAAACACCCCAGTAATTTTACACATGCTGTCAAAGTATTGTGGAGCTAGTAAGAGAGTATATGCACAATGCAGCTTGCTGGAACTCGGTAAGGAATGATTTCTTTGTAAGAAAAGCCTTTGTAAGACCTCTTTT
>NW_010568429.1:0-229 GCF_000687285.1 Phaethon lepturus
CCTGCCGGCAGCTCCCCAGTGTTAGCGGGGTCCTGCTGAGCACCGATGGCTGAAGGACTCATGTCACCCTGGGTATCTGCATAGGGACTGTCAGACCCTGGGCCTCCTGCCTGTGCCATGTCCCCTGCACCCTCGGCCCCCTGACCCTGGAGCCCAGCAGCAGGCCATGCCAGTCCATCAAGCGCAAACGGTGCTGGGCTGGGGGCATCTGAAGCTGAACTCAAGCCGG
>NW_010568430.1:0-230 GCF_000687285.1 Phaethon lepturus
TCTTCTTCCCTCCCTCAAGGCTGCTGGGTGCCGGGCTGGTTCCTCCCCTCCTCATCGGCCTTGAAGGTCCCCGGTACCTGGCCAGCCCGGTGGGGGGATGGCCCCGGCGCAGGAGAGCGTGACAGCACAGAACATCGGCCGTGAAATCAGTTTTGTCATAAACTCTGTATTATGCTACTTGTAAGTCATGTTACATTGGTTCTGCTTGTAGAAATCTTGTGCCATTCTAA
>NW_010568431.1:0-230 GCF_000687285.1 Phaethon lepturus
CCTGCCAGCCCCGTCCGCGGTCAGCAGGAGCTTCGCTAGCGGCTCTCGGCTGGGAGAGACTGCGTGAATGTTTCTGGAGAGCCTGGCAGCATCTGAACACCGTTCCCATCGGAGTCAAAAGGCCCTTTGTGCTTGGCTTTGGAAAATGGAATTGAGCCAGAGCCGTGAGCGCCGCGCAGCATGCGCAGCGACGTCGATACCAAGCGAGTCGGCCCTGCGGAGGGGAGGCA
>NW_010568432.1:0-230 GCF_000687285.1 Phaethon lepturus
CCATCCTCTCAATCGCCTCCATCGGCAAGGGGGCTGGAGGAGGAGAAGCAGCACGAGGGGGTTTTTGGGGCCACGTACCGGTTTCTTGACCGTTTAAGGCCACGTGCGGGGGAGCCCGGCCCGGGGGTAGCAGAAACAACCCCGCAGGAGCCGCTTTCTACACGGCTTGTTATTAATTATCCCAGATTTGGGGGACGGGTGAGCCCCCCGGGGCGACAGCGCTCACTTTT
>NW_010568433.1:0-230 GCF_000687285.1 Phaethon lepturus
TTCTGCTCTGGAGCACGACCTCAACCAATGGTGAGTCTCTTTGCTGTGCTTCATCCAGCTCCTCCTACTGCCCCAGGACAAGGGGGTCTCTGCTAGGCTACCCCTCCCCTGGGTGAAGGGCAAGCTGGAGGACCCAAATCTCCCATCCTGGGCACCCTTGCGGGAGGAGGTGGGACAGTGCTGTCCCCATGTGTCCCTAGGCTCCAGCAAGATCTGGCACAGCCGGCTGG
>NW_010568434.1:0-230 GCF_000687285.1 Phaethon lepturus
ACGCACACACGTCTGCACACGTGCACACACCGCACAAACACACCAGCGCGAGCCATGCGCGCACAGGACCCGCACAAACACAGGCAGACACGGAGCGCACCCCCCCGATGCACACGCAGAGAAACCACGCGCGTGCCCACACTGGCGTGCACACGCACACTCACACGGCCACGCGCACACGCGCACGCCCCTGTGCACACGTGCTATAAGCCACTCCCCTCCACACACAC
>NW_010568435.1:0-229 GCF_000687285.1 Phaethon lepturus
CAGTTCTTGCTAGCCCACTCTTCCAGCCTGTTCAGATATCTCTGTAAGATGGGTCTCCCTTCTGAAGTGTCCACCTCACCACCCAGGTTAATGTCATCAGTCAACTTGGTGAGGGTGCTTTCAATCCCATCGTCCAGATCATTTATGAAGTTGTTGAACAGTGTAGAGTCCAGTATCAATCACTGGAGGACCCCACTAGTGACAGGCTGCCAGCCTGAGTAAAAAACAT
>NW_010568436.1:0-230 GCF_000687285.1 Phaethon lepturus
AAAAAAAAAAAAAAAGAGAAAAATTCGCAAAAAAAAAAATCGGATGTGACTAAATTCGCAGAGGAGACGAATTCACGGCGAAGTGTAAAAATAGAGAACGGCAATAATAACGACACGCGCAGAAAAAAGAGAGATCCAAAGTAGGTCGGGTAAATAAATCCTCTTCTTCTCCTCTTTCTTGCCCCTTCCTTCTTCTTCTCCTGTGAGAGCGCACGATGCCGGTTGCGAGG
>NW_010568437.1:0-230 GCF_000687285.1 Phaethon lepturus
CCCCCCCCTCCCCCCTGTCCAAACCTGTACCCAGACCTCACCCCACTAAAGCAGACTGGGGAGCCCCTACCAGCAGCAGGGCCTGAGAGAAGGCTCAGTCTCGGTGTGCCCCAGACGTGTTCGCACATGTTTGCACGTTTAGTCTGTGCGGGTGGGCCATTCCCAGCCCACTGCCCGTGTGCCCCAGCCCCCTGCCCTCACCGGCAGGCCTGGTAGCGGTAAGCCTTGTC
>NW_010568438.1:0-230 GCF_000687285.1 Phaethon lepturus
CCTGCGGCAAGATGGCCCTCGTCTTCCAGGACGCTGCACCCGTGCAGTGGGTATCCCCCGACCTTTACTGGGAAGGAGCAACGAAGGAAAACAGATACCGAACATACCCGCTGCTTGCAACGCTTCTACCAGGATTTTTCTTCCAAAAAGGGATGGATTTCTGGAGGGCGAAGCGGCGGGTCGGCGCGGTATGGGGGCGCGGGGCTGGGGGGAGACAGTCGCGCTGGGAC
>NW_010568439.1:0-230 GCF_000687285.1 Phaethon lepturus
CAAAGGGACTGTGACCTGTGGATTAGTCCACGCAGGAGCAGGACACACCGAAGTGTCTGTGGCCGTGGTTATGTCTGTGCCACCGCAGGTATATCTCTGAAGGCATTGTGGCCCAAAGATAAGTCCACATTGGAGAAGGTACACCTTGAAGCATCCGTGGCTGTGGATAAGTCCATGCTGCAGCACATACACCTTGAAACATCAGTGGCTGTGCATGAGGTCATGCTGGA
>NW_010568440.1:0-230 GCF_000687285.1 Phaethon lepturus
GAGAATGCATATTCCAAACTACAGTCTGATTATAAGCTCTCTTTATCAAGTAACCTGGAAGATGAATGATTTTAAGCAGGGCCCTGAGCAACAACAAACCTTGGAACAAATTAAACAGTAGATAATGTAGTAGCTCTTGGGCCAGTCTGGGCAAGACAAGGCTTTAAAAATGCTCTAAACTGCAGCTGGGGAGAATGGTCCTACATGGAGCCTCTGGCAGAAAGCACCAG
>NW_010568441.1:0-230 GCF_000687285.1 Phaethon lepturus
CAGGCCAGTCGTTGCACATGGTAACTGCTTACCGCAGTCACCGGTTCCCCTCCCGCTGGAGCCGTCAACGCAGTATTTCACCATGTAATTAGAGCCGGTGTATACACAGCAAAGGGGAAAATTAAGTTTGCATAAGCCATGTTAAGTCTGCCATCACTTAATTCTGAGCGCTCGGCTTTGCAAGCTACGCAGGCGTAGCTGGGAAGGGGCGAGCACCGGGGATGCCGGAG
>NW_010568442.1:0-230 GCF_000687285.1 Phaethon lepturus
GACGTTTCCGGGTACCTCTTGCCCAAGCCCAGCAATGATTTACAGGGCAAACACACAACGGTGCTGGGAAACCAGCAATTCCAGCTCCCATAAAAGAGGGGGGAGAGAAGAAAAACAACGGACAAAATAAACCCTCCCAACAGACAAACTACCCAGCATTTTGGCATTAACGCTTTGGTGGCAGTGCTGTCGCAATCATGCGCACCCAAGGCAGTTCGGGGGGGGGGGGG
>NW_010568443.1:0-230 GCF_000687285.1 Phaethon lepturus
CTTGTTCTTCCCCTTCATCTTCTCCTGCAGGCCATGACAGAAGGGTTACGGGCTGCTCCTGGGATGAATCCGTCCGAGCAGAGGCCTTTAAGGCCTCCCTTGGCTACCAAACACCCCCAAAGCCACACTTTCAGGTGGTGACAACCATGACATGGGGCTTGAAAATGAGAAAAAGCGTGAACCAAGAAGTGGGAAGGCAGCGCACAGGGAAGGCCAAGAAGGACAGGCAG
>NW_010568444.1:0-230 GCF_000687285.1 Phaethon lepturus
TTCCTGCGTGGAGCAACTACCTGTCCCGTGTAATTTGCCCACTGATTGAGGAGTTCTTCCACAGATATGATACGCATTCACGTTCCACAGCGCTTGGTGTTTTCTTCCTGCTGCAGTGTGGCAGCTGGTGGCAGCCAGATTCATGGTGATCTCAGGAGGGGATCCTTCTTTCAAAAATTTTTCTGTTTGACACCTGATTCCCTTTAACAAAGATCTCTGCTGTTCCCATC
>NW_010568445.1:0-230 GCF_000687285.1 Phaethon lepturus
GCCTTCTATGATGGAGTGTCCACATCAGTGGTCAAGGAAAGAGCTACAGACGTCATCTATCTGGGTTTCTGTAAGTCTTTTGACACGGTCCCCCACAATATTCTTTGCTCTAAATTGGAAAGAGATGGATTTGATAGGTGCACTATTTGGTGGATGATGAATCAGTTGGATGGTCACACCCTGAGGGTCAATGGCTCAATGTCCAAATGGAGATCTGTGATGAGTGGTGT
>NW_010568446.1:0-230 GCF_000687285.1 Phaethon lepturus
GTTTGTTATATTTCTTAATGAGCTCATGAATTAAAATTTAATTTACAGAGTATGTGGTCCTGTAAATTTCAGAGATCCAAAGGGACTGTGACAACCCATTCAATGGCTACCTTAATTTATATTGTTGATGTATGAATATATTTGACATTGCGTACATATGTTTTAGGCACGCACTTACCTTCAAATATGTCAATAAATGAAGACTGGAGGCAGCCTGGACTGCAGTGATC
>NW_010568447.1:0-230 GCF_000687285.1 Phaethon lepturus
TATCCAGTAAATGTGTCTTTCTATGCAGGGACGCAGTTTCTTCCCATTTGTGCTGACAGGACTTCCCAGGTCATCTGAACATGAAGAAAGGGAACTTTCCCAATTGGCATGTGTGAGGGTTGTTTCCTAAAAATTTTTTATTCTGGCTATACAAAGCAAATAAATCTTCAAAACATATCTTGCCCAAAAACAAAGTTTACCATAGTAAACTCCAATGGGAAATTAAAATA
>NW_010568448.1:0-230 GCF_000687285.1 Phaethon lepturus
CTATCCCCTTTGCCTTGTTTTTTGCCCAACAGCTGCTCCCAGACCCTGCATCCTTGGGGGTTTAATCCTTCTCTCTATCCTCATTCCTATTCTTTGTTGATACAGAAAATGAAGCTTCACATCTTCCCTCCTCTGCCCCGGTCACACCATCTTTCCTTCTTCCACCGCCTCCTCCCCTAGCTATTCCAGCCACAGTCACAACAGGTTCTTCAAACAGACTTACCACTTTC
>NW_010568449.1:0-230 GCF_000687285.1 Phaethon lepturus
CATCCACAACTTCTCTGGACAACCTGCTCCAGTGTCCCTCTATCCTTATCGTAAAAAGTTTTTTCCTTACATCTAATCTAAAGCTACCCTCTTTTAGTATAAAATCATTACCTTTTGTCCTACCACAATAAGCCCTGGTAACAAGTCTCTCTCCATCTTTCTCAATGCGCACCCTTTCAGTACTGAAAGTGTGCAACACGGTCTCCCCGGAGCCTTCTCTTCTGCAGGCT
>NW_010568450.1:0-230 GCF_000687285.1 Phaethon lepturus
CTAGGTAATGGAACTGGACTCTTAAGGCTTACACTAGTAAACAAAACAAAAGGGTGGGTAGCTTGGATTACAAGTCACCTCTAAAGTGGCCTTACAGAGCAGATTGGCTTTAGACCTCCTATTACTACATGAACATGGGATAAGTGGATATTTGAATTTAAATGATAAATATTGTTGCGTCCATATCCCAACATTACTGAACATTTAGATGATCAGCTTGATAAAATAAA
>NW_010568451.1:0-230 GCF_000687285.1 Phaethon lepturus
GCAGCCCCATGCCCGCCCGGGCAGTGGCCCCCAAGGCTGCACAGGCAGCAGCAGGACTCACACGCTGTGCCACCCCCCGTAATTAATTTCCCACAAGAGAACTATTTCATATAAAGCATTTGGTTGGAACAGGGCTTGGAGCGGGCAGCTGGCAGGGCTGGGCGGCGCCTGCCACCCCACGCTGCCCTGCCACCACCCTTGGGTCCCTGGGGGCTACACTTGCAAGCACT
>NW_010568452.1:0-230 GCF_000687285.1 Phaethon lepturus
AAATGTTCAAGCAAACAAAGAAATTGTTCACAGCAGCCTACAAATACTGGCTTTTTCTCAAGCATTTTTATGACATCTTTTTTCACCAAGAGCAAACCATTCCAACGCAAAATTCCATGTGCTATAGCAAGGATGAATTTGATAATCAAAATGATATTCTTCTCACATTTCTTTTTTCCATTCTACTGATCACTTCTGAAATCAAACTCAAAAGTTTGCCGTGTCAATAA
>NW_010568453.1:0-228 GCF_000687285.1 Phaethon lepturus
GAAGGAGGGATGCTGTCTGTTAGATTGCTCTGAAACAGGAACTACAGAGTGCATTGCTAAACAGTCAGGAAATTCAAATTACTATAACCATAGCACATGAACAGTTGTTAAAAACTATCACTGCAATATCATGTACTTCTGAATATGAGACTTCATATAATCTAGAGGTGGAGAGAATTTCTTAGGTCATTCAGTATAGTTATGATGAGCAGTACCAGATGGTCATTG
>NW_010568454.1:0-230 GCF_000687285.1 Phaethon lepturus
ACCGAGCAATGTGCAGCAGTGATGGAACCAGGAGTAGCTTCAGCAACTTGTGCCCAGCAACTTCACTGAGATCGACATCTTCAACCCACAGACCATGGGTATGGGTCATGCCAGATATACCAGCTAGAAGCCCCAGATGTAGCATGCAGCAATCCAACACCACGCACCATCTCCCCGGCTGTGAGAGAGTGTTATGACGGATGGAGCCCAAAGTCATGGACCAAATGAAC
>NW_010568455.1:0-230 GCF_000687285.1 Phaethon lepturus
TTTTTGGGCGTGGACAAGTTTTTCTTCGTGTGCTCCCCCGCCTCTCCCAAATGGAACATAGTGTTCCCATCAGAGGTTTGTGTGCCTGTCTCGCGTGGCTTCTGTGAGCTCGGTGGTGCCGAAGGAGAAGAGGGAATGCTTGTCGAGCCACCTTGCTCTCCAGGGCTTTCTAGTCTCGAGTGGTCCTGAAAATTCCCTGGAAGTATTGAGTTCAACGTGCTCCTGTCCCT
>NW_010568456.1:0-230 GCF_000687285.1 Phaethon lepturus
GGAGACTGTCTGCGTGTGCTTAATCTAAGGTTTCAAGGCTATCATCCTACACGAGGTACGACCGCTCCCATCCCTCGGCAGCAAACTTTGCACGACTTGCGGTGCCAAAGGGGTATTCACGCGGCAAACGCCTGCGGCTGCCACCAAGCGCGTTACCGTCAGAGGCCCTCCTCTACGCACGCACGCACACGACACGGCGGGGCTGGGAACCGAGGCGAGCCGGACAGCAC
>NW_010568457.1:0-230 GCF_000687285.1 Phaethon lepturus
AAACGGTTAGTCAATCATGTATTTATTTTCATTTCAGAAAAACGCCTGATTTCCCTATGTGTTGGCTGCGGCAATCAAATTCACGATCAGTATATTCTGAGGGTTTCTCCGGATTTGGAATGGCATGCGGCGTGTTTGAAGTGTGCAGAGTGTAATCAGTATTTGGACGAGACCTGTACGTGCTTTGTTAGGGATGGCAAAACCTACTGTAAAAGAGATTATATCAGGTA
>NW_010568458.1:0-230 GCF_000687285.1 Phaethon lepturus
GCGTGCACACAGACCACATGTGCAGACACACACAGACACATGTTTAGCACACTTAGTTAAAGAGGAGGGAAGACTTACCAAGCAGAGGGGGCTTTCATTCTGGTCTGTGTCACCAGCCAGGGTTTGGAGCAGCATGTTAAGACTGCGTCTCTCAATTTTCCCCCCACTTCAGGTTTGACTAGTTAGTTAGTTATCTCTTCTAGGGCAGTCGGGGAAGAACAGCGTCTGAC
>NW_010568459.1:0-230 GCF_000687285.1 Phaethon lepturus
TTAAGCATTTTCTACTTATTTCAAAATATATTACCAAACAATACACATTCATTAAAAGTTGTGTAACTTTCAGGGTCTCTAGGAAATTTTTAGGCACATACATATGCAGGATCGCTGAGGGTACTACAGCACATTCATGTTCAGTACTATGCCTGGAGTCTCTGATAATCAGCTCACAAGCACATTGAAAAGAAAGCTATTAAATAATGACAGCATTATTCCAGAAAAGC
>NW_010568460.1:0-230 GCF_000687285.1 Phaethon lepturus
ATGATTGAAAAATAGCTGCAGTTTAATTGGGTACATACGGATGTCTGTTAATTTAGTCTTACATAACTGGCTTTCTGATGTGGGAGAATGTATTGGTAAGATAATTTTGTTTCCCTGTAAAGTTTCCCTGGGTGATCCATTTACAAATGAATACAACAAAATATGCATAACTGCAGGTTAAATACATCTATGCCTAGAATGCATCAGACCCAGGTGTTGTATTTAATAAA
>NW_010568461.1:0-229 GCF_000687285.1 Phaethon lepturus
AAAAAATCCATCAAGGGCCATTAAATTTTTTGGTGGAAAATAGCTCAGAAAAGACAGATAACCTTTCTTCCTGGTGTTTGTGTATGGAAGGTTCAGAGCTGCTTCAATTTTCTATTGAAAAGCGTTGCAAGAACCCAAACCCCAGCAAGTGCATCTCTCTTTAGGTGATGCCTGGATTTCTCATGTGTAAAATGCCCATGATAGAATTTGGCGGCTCTGCATTGATAGG
>NW_010568462.1:0-230 GCF_000687285.1 Phaethon lepturus
TGCCCCCCGCTCCTGTCGGGCCACGCATTTTCCGTGCTTTCCTCCTCCATCCCCACCGTCCCATCCCATCCCATCCCATCCCGGGCCGCTCACCTCAACCACAGCCCTGCGCGCCCCCTCCGCGCCCTCCCCACGCCCCCAGCTCCGTTCCCTCCCGCGCTTTAACTCCCCTTAAACACATGGCAAAGTGCTGCGGGTCACTCAGCCGACAGGCAAAAAAAAAAAAAAAA
>NW_010568463.1:0-230 GCF_000687285.1 Phaethon lepturus
GTAACTCAGCAATGCTGAGGATCTGTTCCTGGGGGCTGTGGCGGCTGCCCCTTACCTTCCTGCCTACTTGGCAAAGACTCCAGTGCCTTGTCAGGGATCGTGGCCACACTAAGGGTTGTCTCAATGGCTTGGTGAATCCCAGCTGTCTTTTGTGTCAGCTAAGAAATGGGTAATTGGTTCCTACTTTTAAGTTGCATATATCCTGGCTAAACTTGTGCCTGGCTAAAGAT
>NW_010568464.1:0-230 GCF_000687285.1 Phaethon lepturus
TGGGACTCATTCCACCAAGGCTCCCTAATACCAATGGTATTGTAGCTCTGGGAGCTGCTCAATGCTTCCAGTTCGTCCTGCTTGTTTCTCATGCTGTGTGCACTGGTGTATAAGCATTTCAGATGAGCCCTCCATGCTCCCAGGAAGAGTATAAAATGTTCCCCCTAGCATTGCCACCCTCAGGCAATCCCATGCCACTCCTTGGCTTACCTACTGCAATCCTGTTGGTA
>NW_010568465.1:0-230 GCF_000687285.1 Phaethon lepturus
AGCAAGCTGGGCCTCGTGTGCTCTGGGTTCTCCCTGAAAGCGGGTGCCTTTCGCAACAGTGCAGGGACAGAGTGCCATCTCCAGCGGCCCCTGCAGAAGGAGGCAAGTTGGCCAGGGGCAAACTATGGTAATAACAGTCGCTGCTGCTTCTTTCTCTCTCCCAGATGCCATGGTGAGGATGCGGTTGTCCATTCCTCCCCCTGGGGGTGCTGTTGACTGCACCCACCTCA
>NW_010568466.1:0-229 GCF_000687285.1 Phaethon lepturus
CTGTGGGTACACTCACTATTCACTTCATGTACTTACCTGGGCTAGCAAACACGTAATTCACTGTGGTTAGCTTTGGGTTTTTTAGGGTTGTGTTTTTAGTGTTCATCCTTCACTGCTTTAAATTAAATTGCTTTATAGAACATGGCTCTACAAAGCCTTTCCTCAATTTGTAGGCCTCCCAGGGGCAGGCTTTCATACGCTACAAACACCAGCAAGTTAACATGACTAT
>NW_010568467.1:0-230 GCF_000687285.1 Phaethon lepturus
TCAGGTCACTGAGCGCCAGGGAGAGCAGGAAGGAGTTGGTGACAGTGCGCAGGCGGCGGTTCAGGAGCAGCACGGCCACGACCAGGGCGTTCCCACAGACGCTCAGGACGAAGATCAGCACATACAGCAGGACGCGCACCGTCAAGTCGAGGTCTGCGGGCAGCAGGGTCACGGGCTGCCATGTGGGCATCCCAGTGGCTTGGGGACATCCCGCCATGGCCAAGGAGATG
>NW_010568468.1:0-228 GCF_000687285.1 Phaethon lepturus
CTTCTCTTCTCCAGACTAAACAACCCCAGATGCCTCAGCCGCTCCTCATAAGACATGTGCAGATACATAGAGGACTCTAGATACACAGGTGAGTTCACGGAATATGGAATTGTAGAAGATACACATACACAATACAGTCAAAACATCTGGGCCAGTGGTACTATTTTCATACAATTTAAAGAAGTCATAAGGTTCAGTTTTCTAGTAGAGTGAAGAAGTCAGTGTGAA
>NW_010568469.1:0-230 GCF_000687285.1 Phaethon lepturus
TTTTTGTAAGCAAAAGTTTCAGTCTCCTTCCTGAGTAAATAAGGCCTATCCCATTTTATTTAACTTCTGTGATCTGTTTTCAAATTAGTTTCTGGCAGGCGCAAAAAGCACATTGGATGTTGGGAAGCTGTTCTGAGGAGGTGATAGCTCTGCACCTCTGCTGATATTACCCATTTTGGGGAGGGCTTTGCCACTGTTGCAGGTAGCGTACTGAGCTGATGGGATTTTTT
>NW_010568470.1:0-230 GCF_000687285.1 Phaethon lepturus
GGGGCTGTTTTTGGGGTCAGGGTTTGGGGTGCAACCCTTGCTCGGATATCCTCATGTCTCATGGGGACGTGGCATGGGATGTCCCGAAGTCCTGGAGCGTCCCTGGGGTGGGGACAGGAGGTGCACGATGCCCTTAATGCTCCTTTCCCTGCCCCAAGTCTGGCTTCAGCCTGGTGATGAACCACCCAGCCTGCGTCAACGAGATCACCCTGAGCCTCAACAACAAGAAC
>NW_010568471.1:0-230 GCF_000687285.1 Phaethon lepturus
TCAGAGATTTCTTGTGATTATGAAGTACTTGGTACAGAAAATCTCTAGGTATATTTCTGAGCAAGAAAGAGACAATGAAAAACAGATGAAGAAGTGTCAGTTCCTATAGTAGCTGTAAAACCAAAAGACAGTGTTTGGGGAGTAAAAAACCAAAATAATTTGTGGCAGGAGTTTGTTTAGGAGGTGATCTGAAACAGATATTGCAGGGTCTCTTCCCAGACATGAGAAAA
>NW_010568472.1:0-230 GCF_000687285.1 Phaethon lepturus
CCTTCTTCCAATACCTCAAGGTGCATCTCTGAGGCGATTAGTGGGGAGGACCACCACAGGGCTGGGAGGGAAGGAACAGGCAACAGCAATTCTCTGACCAAAATCTGGGCAGCAGCTGGAGGGATGGAGTCTAGTGTGGAGAGAGGAGAGAGGAGGCTGAATTATTGCTCTCAGTCAGCACTTCACCACCTCTCCCACATCAAGGAAGAAAGAAAGAGGAAAAGAAAAAA
>NW_010568473.1:0-230 GCF_000687285.1 Phaethon lepturus
TGTGTGGTGCTTAGTTGCCGGCTGGGTCTAAGCCATGCCACAGGACAGATTTCCAAGTCTCTCTGCAACTCTGACAATCCACCAGGTAGGGTCAGTGTTTCCAAAGAGCTCATCTTCCCAAACAACAGAATTAGGTGGGAAGTGACCTCTGGAGATTGCCTGCTCCAACCCCCTTGTCTCAAAGCAGGGCCTTTTAGTTTTGACATGAAACCGTGAGGGAATGTCATTCC
>NW_010568474.1:0-230 GCF_000687285.1 Phaethon lepturus
AATTAGCTAGAGAAGCTCTATTCTTGCTTTTGAATGCAATGCATTTTGTTGTGCGTGCACATATGTGCTGAGGAGGATTAATTGGTGGGAGTGGAGGGGAATGGACATTCTTGCTTGGACGTTTACCAGTCTATAATTTTTAATTTTTCTCTTTTGACTTGCAGATAAGCCTCTGAAGAAGAGAAAACAAGAAAACAAGCCACAGGAGGCTGGAGGTGCTACTGGAGGAA
>NW_010568475.1:0-230 GCF_000687285.1 Phaethon lepturus
TTTCATTCCCTGCCTCTCTTTGCAGCTTGAGAACAAAATCAGCTTTGAAAAACTTACAGAGTGGACCAGTCCCAATGTGATGGAAAAGAAGAGAGTGAAAGTGTACCTCCCACGCATGAAGATTGAGGAAAGATATAACCTCACGTCTGTCTTAATGGCCTTGGGTATGACCGACCTGTTCAGCCCTTCGGCCAATCTGTCTGGCATCTCTTCAGCAGAGAGCCTGAAGA
>NW_010568476.1:0-231 GCF_000687285.1 Phaethon lepturus
CGGGACGATGCCACCTTTTCCGGTACCCAGGCCGCTCCAGCGAGGCGAAACACGGCACAGGGCGGGCAGCCCAGGGCGAACCCCCTCCAGTGCCTCTCCTCCCCGGGGGATGCCCTTTGCTCAAGCAGCACGGTCGCAGGCTGAGAAACAGCAAACCCAGCACCCTTCGGTTTAAATCCCAATTTTTTCCCCCTGCAGCGTCGGTTGCCGTGCTTGGACACGGGCCTGCAG
>NW_010568477.1:0-230 GCF_000687285.1 Phaethon lepturus
TTTGGCTGGGGAGATTGGCATATTTACCCCCAGTCCCTGTCAATCAGAATCTTTCATTCCCATCATTAACAGATCCGCTTCCAGCACCTGCACTGGCATGGAGCCATTCTGCCAGTTCAACTTAGGGCACTCCCTCTTCCAGTGTCCCTCTTGCCGGCAATATGCACGCTGATTTGATCCTAGGGGTCCATTGATCATTGTTGTGGGTTGGGGACTAAATCCCCTTCCAC
>NW_010568478.1:0-230 GCF_000687285.1 Phaethon lepturus
ATCTATTTATAAGGACGTATGCTACCTTTGCACATGAAAACCACCTCGTCGTTTTAATTAACGACGGTATTTGGGGCAGATGTTGCCACATAAGGCAGGACTAACAAAGCACAACTTTAAACAGGAATAATTGACACCGTCTCAGGTCTAAGCTGCTGCTGCACGTTTTTCCCAAGCCCAAAGTCCCCTTTTTCAAGACTCCCCTCAGGAAAAAATAGAGCAGCCGTGCG
>NW_010568479.1:0-230 GCF_000687285.1 Phaethon lepturus
GAGTTGTACTTACACCCAGTGCAGAGAAAGCTCAGCCTTGCCCTTGTGCAAATCTGTGTGCAGTGACCAATTTTGCCTAACTGAATTCTTTCTACTCACTGAAGGTCACGTGTGTTTGGTAGCAGGTTATTACTCATTTTCCCTCTTCCAGAAGTCCAGATTAGAAAATGTGATCTTGTTCTTCAGCCCGTTGGACCCTCCTCTGCCAGCCCCACGGGTACACTTACCCT
>NW_010568480.1:0-230 GCF_000687285.1 Phaethon lepturus
CAAATACGCATTTCCCATGTGGAAACAAATAGCCTTGGCCTTAAATGCTTCTCAAGATGCTTCTTTCATGTTTCCACAGGGGCACTGCCTGACTATGTGCCAGTGACATTCCCGAGGGCGCAGCTGCGTGCTAGTTTGCTGCGATGTTGTTATCATGAGTGATAAGTGCCTCATACGGGATCCCCTGCTCCAATCTATCTCAGTGGTGTTGAACTGACCAATGTGACAGA
>NW_010568481.1:0-231 GCF_000687285.1 Phaethon lepturus
ACAGGAGACAAAATAGCACTTTATGATTTCTGTGGTGGCAAAACTAGCTCAAGATCTCTGCAGTTTGCTGCACTGCCAGTTTTGCTGATTCACCTGTCTGCAAAGTAGACTCTAACCAGATCAATGAGCCCAGTAAAAAGCAAGACTGGAAAAAGTCTGTCCCCATGTAGTTTAAAGTATGTGAAGCATTAGGAAAAAAACTTGGATGCAAAGTGAGGACCTCAGCTTGAA
>NW_010568482.1:0-230 GCF_000687285.1 Phaethon lepturus
GAAGGATGCTGTGAGGGACAGTATAAAAAGCCTTATTAAAATCCATAAAAACTACATTCACCACCCTCCCTTCACCCACTAGGCCAGTGACCTTGTCACAGAAGGATATCAGATTAGCTAAACGGGACTTTTCCTTTGTGAACCCATGTACACAGTGTGTGATGACTCCATTATTCTTTAAATGCCTTTCTATAGTACCCAGTTTTTCCAGGAACTGAGGTTAGACTAAC
>NW_010568483.1:0-231 GCF_000687285.1 Phaethon lepturus
TGCCAGGCCCGGAGGAGCCCGGGGGACACGGTGACTCAGAGGCACACCTCTGGCTCCCCGTCCTTCCCCCGCGTCCTCCGGCGCGGAGGGGGGGCCGGCCGCAAACCGCGACGCGCCCCCACAGCTCCCTGGAGGGGGGCACACACCGCCGCAGGGTGTCTGTGCCCAGAAATCCCTCCCTGGCCTCCTCTGCCCACGTCTGGAGCTGCTGTGGGGCTGGGCAGCGGCGGG
>NW_010568484.1:0-230 GCF_000687285.1 Phaethon lepturus
TTGGTTCATCACACATTCAGTTTCAGCTGAGTAGTTTTGTCTGCCAAAATTGTGCTGTGTGTTAGTAATGGTGAAGGGGGATAAGTACCATGCAAATTGAGATCTACTGATTGTACATGACAGGGTCGGAAAATGGGGTTGAGGCTTAGTATGGTAGATTTTTCTGTCTTGATCAATTTTCCCGAAGTGATGTACCTGAACCTGGCTGATGGCTGAACAAAACCCCATTG
>NW_010568485.1:0-230 GCF_000687285.1 Phaethon lepturus
TTTCCCTGTTCACCAGGCTCAAGGTGAACAAATAAAATCTCTTGTGTGTATGTTAGGCGGAAGGTACAGATGGGATTCAAACGCCTGATCTTCAGTTTACAAACTGTCTGCTTGGCAGAAAGAAGGAGCAAGGGAAGGGTTGTTTGAATTGATGACATCTGCCTTCCAAAGTCACCATTATGTGCAATGGAGATGGTTTCCTGCTTTCCTGGAGATGGCTGAATACCTGC
>NW_010568486.1:0-231 GCF_000687285.1 Phaethon lepturus
ATATCCCACCAGTAGCTGGCCTAAGACACTCGATGTTTCCAACTGTGTCCCCAAGACCTTCAGCACCCTATAAATGACCTGTGTTCCCTTCTTCCACTGTACCCCTACCTGCCTCTCTGACCAGGCAAGGTTTCAGCCCCTTTGAGTGACTTTTTCCCTTTGTGCCCTACTCGTCTGCCTGCAGCCTCATTTTGCAGGTGCCGGGCATGGAAGTGCTTGCCTCGCACAGGA
>NW_010568487.1:0-231 GCF_000687285.1 Phaethon lepturus
CAGCTCAGCTGCACATCCAGGTCTTGCCATCCATTCCCCTGTTGTTTCTCCTGCCGCCCACACCTTCTGCCATGCTTAACATGGCCCACAGCCCCCATAGCGCTGGCTGCAGAGCTGGCTGGAGGAGGAGGAGGAGGACAAGGAGGCCCCGTAGACAAGGGAGCCCTGCAGGCCCCTGGGGCGGCCCAGCCCCAGTGGAGACGAGGTGCCCACGAAGCTCTCCTGAGGGCA
>NW_010568488.1:0-231 GCF_000687285.1 Phaethon lepturus
ACTCAGCCCCCAAATGCAGTCCCAGCTCTCACAGTACTCTCTTGCACCAAGACATCGTACCCCAGGGCAAGGAGGAAGGCAGGGACTTAAAAGATCCAGAAGTACTACTTGCAGTCTGACACCCGATAACCGCTATTCTAAGCGTAATTATTTATAAAAAAAGAATATGACACTGGCAATCTCCTGAAGAAACGGAGTTCAGAGACTGCCTTTACATAACTTCAATTCCAC
>NW_010568489.1:0-230 GCF_000687285.1 Phaethon lepturus
CTCTCTTTCTCTTTAGCATATTTAGGGTAGTTACTTTTACCATTATAATTAGATTATAATGAAGATAGTTTACTTTCAGGCAACTTGTTTTAGCAATCAATGAGTCAGCAGATGTTTCTCCTATCTAGTTCCTTGCTTTCATCACAGTGTTCATTCTTCAGGATAGCTGTGTTTGCTTTTACCAACTCCTTTATCAATTCCTGGCATTATTTCACAATCCTCCTTTAGTC
>NW_010568490.1:0-231 GCF_000687285.1 Phaethon lepturus
CTGTGTGATGGGTTTTGGTTTTGGTTTTATTGTTGTTGTTGTTTGGTTGGTTGTTTTTTTTTACAGAGGAAAGTCTTTTCAGGAAGAAACGTTGCGGGCTGCTTTGCTGTATTGTCATGCAAATGATCTTTAGGTTTTCCTCGCTGTCCTTGTTTGATTTTATTTTTGGCTTTCCGTTATTGTTCTACCCTCCGCTTCCATCTTGCAAGAGTGACGACAACAACAACAAAA
>NW_010568491.1:0-231 GCF_000687285.1 Phaethon lepturus
GGTGAAGGTCCCACTGACTGGAAAAGGGGAAGCATAAGTCCCATTCTTAAAAAGGGAAAAAAAAAGACCCACAAAACTCCAGGCCAGCCAGCCTCACCTCTGTGCCCGGTGAAATCATGGAGCAGATCGTCCTGGAAACCACGCTAAGGCACAATGGAAAACAAGGAGGTGACTGGTGATAGCCAACGTGGCTTCACTAGGGGCAAATCATGCCTGACAAATTTGGTGGCC
>NW_010568492.1:0-231 GCF_000687285.1 Phaethon lepturus
TGGGCGTCTCGGAGGACGCTGTGAAGTTGGGGCCAGATGTCCTCAGGCGCCTGGCTCCCAGCGAAGTCGGTGGGATCTGGGCTTTGGAAGCAGAGGCTGTGCCAGAGCGTGGACTGAAAGGCTCCTGACCCTTTTAAGGCCAAGCTGAGGACTATTGTTTGCCTACAAGCAGGCTGCCAGGAGCCGTTTCGGACGCCGCGCCTGTGCACCCTCTCCTCGCGGGTGCTGCTG
>NW_010568493.1:0-231 GCF_000687285.1 Phaethon lepturus
ACAAGGTAGTCCCTGTGTAAATGCTGCCACTGACTTGATTTTTCTTTTGCATTCCTCCTAACAAAACGTACAGTCTTCATAACACGTTATATATGTGCATGTATACATCCATACATGTGACTACAGGCATGTACGTTATGGTCAGCTCCAGAGAGGAAAGAAGCCAAACGCGGTCCTCTTGGGAGAGGTGGGCAACGTGTCCCGCTTCAGCACAGACATCTGCGGCTGGCC
>NW_010568494.1:0-231 GCF_000687285.1 Phaethon lepturus
GGGAGCCGTTCTTGCTGCTGCCCAGTTTGGATAAAGTAACTTCCCCTGCAAACTGGGAGGGATGGGACCTGGGACTCACACCCCTGAAATGCCGGTGGAACTCACTGGGGAGGACACTGAGCTGGGGATTTGCAATGCGGGGTGCAAGCCCCGGTGCTTCCTTGCTCTGGGAAAGCTCATGCGACCGATGTCTCTGCTTTGGGACCCGCTGCCAAGTGATGGGGAGACCTG
>NW_010568495.1:0-231 GCF_000687285.1 Phaethon lepturus
CCTTCATCAGGTATCTCTGGAGCCTCACCAAAAAAATGAATTGGAGAAAAAACAAGCAGAGCAAGCGGTGAGGGTGCTGGGGAGGGTTTTCACCCTTTGGCAGGACAGACTATCCCGAACACACCGTGGGGTGGGTGCTCGGAGCCAAGAACGAGGTGCCTGCGGTTGGCCTCCGGCCAAGGGCTTCCCTACCGCTTTCGTGTCTTCTGTGCTTTAAAATGACAAAGCATT
>NW_010568496.1:0-231 GCF_000687285.1 Phaethon lepturus
ACTCTACAGCCAGATGATCTGTCCTTTCTAAAATTACACTGTCTGGAATCTGGATTTCTCACCTGGCATAAAAATTGTCTTTTTTTACATACTAAACAAGGAACTGGAGGGAGTTTACCTTTTTTTAAATAAATAGGCTTTGACAAGAATGCCTGAAAATGGTAACCTCCTTTGGGTGCTGATTGCAATGATACTTTGAAAACTTCCTCCTTCCAGGTAAAGGGAGCAGCC
>NW_010568497.1:0-231 GCF_000687285.1 Phaethon lepturus
CAAAAGCCATTGCGGTGCGGAGCACTCTGGGGCATCGCATTGTAGTTTCTAAACTCTGCTGATGTTAAATGCCACAGTGACTGTGGCTGAAATACCTCCTGTGTCCTCCCCCACAGAGGTTTTTTTCACTGTTCATCGCTCACAATTAATTGTAGTCAACACAGCACAAAACAGTTGCTCCACAAAAGAATGCAAAGCCTAAGTAGTAGTAGTAGTAGTAGTAGTAATAAT
>NW_010568498.1:0-221 GCF_000687285.1 Phaethon lepturus
GTTCAGTTTTGGGCCCCTCACTACAAGAAAATCATGGAGGTGCTGCAGCGCATCCGAAGAAGGGCAACAAAGGTGGTGAAGGGCCTAGAGCACTCATAAAGTCTTATGACTTTAGCTGAGGCAACTGGGACTGTTCAGGCTGGAGAAGGAAAGAGGTGAGACCTCACTCTGTACAAGTACCTGAAAGGAGGTTTTGGCCCAAGCGCTCAGCTCCACCGCAT
>NW_010568499.1:0-231 GCF_000687285.1 Phaethon lepturus
CCCTCCGCTGCTCCGCTCCGGCCTTACCATCACCCCCGACTCGCACCCCACAGCCTTGCGGGCTCCTGCGGACCGAACCCCAAACCCCCCGCTCCTCGCCCAGCCGAAGCTTGGGAACCGCAGCTCTGCGTGCCACGGCCCCCCCGTCCCTAGGGATGCACGTCCCACTCCCACACCGCGAGATGCAGGCGGACGGTGCGCACCCCGGGATGCACACCTCGGGGATGCACA
>NW_010568500.1:0-231 GCF_000687285.1 Phaethon lepturus
AAGGCGGGCAGTGAATTACAACGGCGCTTGTTCGTTAAGTTTCCAAAGGGAATGCGCATAGGGCAGAAGCACCGCGGTTCTTTTAGGGACGGGAAAATGAAACGACCGATGAGACTTTCACGTTTAGTAAATGCAGCGACGGTTTGGCACGCGCGTCCGGCAGCCAGGACTGTTTTAAAAACGAAATACCTTCCAGGCGCTGCGAGGCGTGGGCTGTTTGGGGCACAACGC
>NW_010568501.1:0-231 GCF_000687285.1 Phaethon lepturus
CCATCATCAGAATGGCAGACTGTACAGAAATTTTCAGGAGCAATAATTACCTTTGCAGAGGAGCTTACTTGGAAGGAGGTGTTTTATAGCCATAGCCTCTATATAACAGAACACCCAGAATTGAGAAGTCTGGCTCCGGGCATCTCCTTCCTCCATAATACCCTCCAGGATTGAGGATGGCGTGTTTATCCGAGGGGACAGAAAGAAGCAATTCACTGTATTGTAGTTAAT
>NW_010568502.1:0-231 GCF_000687285.1 Phaethon lepturus
ACGGTTTGACTCCATCCTCCTTGGCCCTGCCCTGGGGCTGCTCCGTGGGACCCAGGTCCACCACCTCCCCTCCTTGGCTGCATCCACCAGGTGCTGAGGAGCATCCCCTGGGCCCTCTCTGGTTTTTCTCCCCATCCCTTTCCACAGGGGAGCCCAGATCTGGACGCTGCATTGCCGGCGCGTTCCCCACGGTGCCCCCCACCAGCACCCGGACCCTGCTCCAGCCGCAGG
>NW_010568503.1:0-231 GCF_000687285.1 Phaethon lepturus
CAGTTAAGGCGAGGCATTACGGTGAAGTCTTTTCAAAAAAGTCTCCTTCTCTTGCATGCGGGGTGGGAAACAAAGGATAAGTCTTTCATGGCCTGCTGTCTGTACAAACCTGCCACCGTTGGTAGATGAAAAAGCAGTAAAGTGCAGGGCGTTTCCAGTGAGAACCACTGCTGATGTACTTGAGCTGTGAATCCACTCTGCTGTGTGGCACATGCAGTGGCCACCTGTCCA
>NW_010568504.1:0-230 GCF_000687285.1 Phaethon lepturus
AGTACTGGTCCCAATACGGACCCCTGAGGGAGACTACTGGTGTGTTGTGTATAAAGCAAATATGTACGGATGGTCCATGATAATATCTAGTGGTGTTGGGTTGAATGTCTATTGTCAAGAAGCAGTTAATATCTGGTTGTAATGCCTTCAGAGCTGAAACTTACCGATAGCAATTTATCTGAGGACAAGAATATATATATACTATCACAGAATCACAGAATCACAGAATC
>NW_010568505.1:0-231 GCF_000687285.1 Phaethon lepturus
CTGTGAACTTCAGCTCTACAAAGCTATTTGTCTCCCGTCAGCGCATCCGCACCGCTTTCATCCAGCCCTTCCCGAGGTGAGCGGGGCGGCGGGTATGCATTCAAGTGTGCGGGACCAACGACCGAGGGGTGACATGGCTGTGTACAAACCCTTTTACTTTCCCGTGGGCGAGATTAGCGCCGTTTAAGTTCCACTTGTGCCGTTTATGGGTTTGCTTTTACGTTGGTTCAC
>NW_010568506.1:0-231 GCF_000687285.1 Phaethon lepturus
CGGCGGCGGCGTGGGCTTTCCAGCACGTGGGAAACTTGGGAGCTTCAAAACATGCTTTGTTTTGGGGGATTTGAACAAAAATAGGGTGGTTGGTGACGTTCGCCTGCTGCTTCTGGAGATGGTGTGTCTCCAGATCACCCTTGTCTGCTTCCATTCCAGACAAAACCTTTTCTTAGTTTCTTATAAATCTTTTCTTAGTTTCATCTTTGTGTTTTTCTGCGCCCCGTCGGC
>NW_010568507.1:0-231 GCF_000687285.1 Phaethon lepturus
GCAGAAGAGTGATCTTGTATTATTTTGAAGATTTTAGAACAGGTTCTATTTAAAAAGAATATGGAATTATATACTGAGTATGTAATAATCTTTAATTATTTTTCAAATGTAGAAATAGGCATAGAAATTTTAAAAAATAAATATTGAAGTGCAACATCACTTTCATGTATGATAGTGTTTCTAGTACATTGAATGTAATGCATAACTTGCTAATAGAAATTGCTTTTTACA
>NW_010568508.1:0-231 GCF_000687285.1 Phaethon lepturus
TTGAAGACCCGAGGGATGCTGAAGATGCTGTCCGTGGACTTGATGGGAAGTACGTGTGCATTTGAAATGTTTGCAGGAGCTAAGACCAAATAGAGAGTCGGGAACTTCTCTATGGTTCTTCTCCTTTTGTAGTTCTTGCCATAAATAGTAACGATTAACTAGAGCCATCATGGACTTGTTGCAGGGTGATATGTGGCTCCAGGGTTAGAGTGGAAGTTTCAACAGGGATGC
>NW_010568509.1:0-231 GCF_000687285.1 Phaethon lepturus
ATCTTTATACTGATTCATGGACGGTGGCAAATGCCCTGTGGAGGTGTTTACGGCAATCGAAACAGAGCAACTGGTAGCACAGGGGTAAACCCATCTGGGCTGCCACATTATGAAAAGATATTGCTGCCCCTCTAGAGAATCTGGTTGTAAAAGTATGCCATATACCCACATACCCAAGAGTCTGGCCACTGAAGAACATGAAAACAGCCAGCAGGTGGATCAGGCTGCTAA
>NW_010568510.1:0-231 GCF_000687285.1 Phaethon lepturus
TCAGCCCCAGCCGCTGATATCTTTGGTGGTGCCTAAATTATCCATTTGCAACAACTTCATATCAGTTCCTGTTAAATACGCTCCTTCTTGTAAAAAGAGTGATTAGGTCAATTGTTTTGTGCATTGTGCATTTCCAACATTTTAGAGATAAACAGGTGTTCCAAACATCCATATGAATAATGCCTTTTATAATATGATATAATAGGATATAATGTGATATATAATATATAA
>NW_010568511.1:0-231 GCF_000687285.1 Phaethon lepturus
CAGCGTGCTAGCTGTGTAGGACAGTGAAGAGGCTGACGCGTGTGTGTCCGTAGAGCTGCTAGAAAGCGTACGTGACGAGCAGGAAGGGCTTTCAGAGCAGCCGGTTCTCGTCTTGCACAGTCGCCACACATCCGCACTTTTAGTGCCTCAGAACCCCGGACAGCTTGCAAAACACGGCTGTAACTGTCCCAGCGCAAGCTGTTCAGGAAAGCACAGAAACGCGATGTTCGC
>NW_010568512.1:0-231 GCF_000687285.1 Phaethon lepturus
CCCTACTGATGTTGTAGTTGGTCACTTTATAGAAGTCTGTGCATCTGGAAAAGTTATTTATTCTACATGTGAAAGCACAGCCCTGCCATTCCTAATGATATTGGAACTAATCAGAGCTATTTCCGAAAAATCTCTGAGCATGATTAAACAGAGCACACTGCAGAATTTTTCATGCAGATTGGGAGATGGTTCAAAGCACTGTCAAAGTAAAGCTACTGCTTCAAAAAGAAC
>NW_010568513.1:0-231 GCF_000687285.1 Phaethon lepturus
CTTTCCCTGCGCTTTCGCCTTGGCAGGTTTGCTGCTTTAGGATGGGTCCCCCGGTGTGATTTTCCGCCCTAGAGCCCTTTGCCTCGGTGGCTTCGAGGAAGCTCCTTTTCCAGCTTGGAATTAAGAAGTGCCATTCATTAATATGTCAACCGAATTGGTCTGACTGTGCAGAAGGGGCAGGCTTTCTGCAGCCTGAGCAAAAGGTAATGAATCACAGATGTAATTCCTACA
>NW_010568514.1:0-231 GCF_000687285.1 Phaethon lepturus
CGCTGAAGGAGAGATGTTTTTAAAAGCTCATAAGCGTAAGGGAGGTTCATTTGCTTTCTCATTTAGCATATTAAAAGGGTATTATTGCTGCAAACAAGGAATCTAAACGAGCCCCTGGCTGCAGCTTCGGATAACGCTTCAGATTAAAGGTGCCGGGTAACGATGAAGACGCAGCATATAAACCATTTATCGTTCGCAAACAAGGCAAGACACGCTTTCTCCTACGGTAAG
>NW_010568515.1:0-231 GCF_000687285.1 Phaethon lepturus
CATTCACTACATAGAGCCTTTTTATAATGTGCTGATTTATTTTTAGAAACGGTTTTATATTGCAGAGCACCCTGAGTGCCTTTGGCAACTTCAGGTACTTTAGAAATAAATGTATTATTATTCCTCTTTAGAGATTTAAACTGTATGTTAAGTGGTTAAAAGTAGCCATTACATGGTTGGTGGCTTTTTCTTTTATTGGTTTTCCCAATGGCAATTTTAATAGTGAATTTT
>NW_010568516.1:0-231 GCF_000687285.1 Phaethon lepturus
ACCATCTGCCAGCCCAGGCACATCACCATAGCTGTTACAAAATGTTCCCAGGCTCAGCAGGGTAAGTGGTAAGCAGTACAGTGATACTGCAAGCAGCAAAAGCAAAAAGCAGACACAAAAGAGCACTAGACTCTAATACATGGTAAGGCAAGCAAGCTCCACGGCAAGCACAGAAGCCTGCCCATTAATAGCTAGACAGAAATAACAGCTATAAATTTGATCTAGCACATT
>NW_010568517.1:0-231 GCF_000687285.1 Phaethon lepturus
CAGCAGGCGGTTCCCGGCAGGCTTTGCCGCTCTCCGTCTGGCGAGTCGCTGTCAAGGGTGTCACGTGTGATAAATGAGCTAGTTTATAAATGCAGATTTGAATTTTGGCTGCAAGTTTTATTCTGTGGAGCCGGAAATTGGGCGATGCTTCAGGAGGACAGCACTAGATTGCAGATTTTGGATCATTAGTGTGCTTTTCAAAACTATCTGGCTCCCAACCTTGCATCAGAA
>NW_010568518.1:0-231 GCF_000687285.1 Phaethon lepturus
AAGAAATGAGGTGCCGCGGTCACGTTATTTTCTCTTTTCATTTATAAAAACGCGTTTTTTTGAGAAGTAAGCACCACAAGCCGCGCGCGGAGCTGACTCGGCAACGCACGGGGCTGCCAAGCCCAAAAAGAGCCCGGCTAAGGCGAAAGGGGCGAAGCCCAAAGCTGCCACGAAATAAACGGCCCTGGAAAAGTCCCATTTGCCTTGCAGATAAACCCAACGGCTCTTTTC
>NW_010568519.1:0-231 GCF_000687285.1 Phaethon lepturus
AAGACGGGTTATAGTTGTAGGTGACTCCCTTTTGAGGGGAACTCAAGGCCCAATATGGTGGAGAGACCCTTAGAGAAGCCTGCTGCCTCCCTGGGGCCCGGATTAAGGACATCACTAGGAAACTTTTTAGCCCGGTGTGGCCCTTGGGCCGTTACCCACTACTGTCTTTCCATCATGAAGCTGCAACTCATAGTCCAAACGTGATCAAAAGAGACTTCAGGGCCTTGGGAT
>NW_010568520.1:0-231 GCF_000687285.1 Phaethon lepturus
CTTCGAGGCGCACCGCAGCGGCCCTCCTACTTGATGCAGCATAGCCCCCACGGGTCTCGCACTGCCGGCGACGGCCAGGTATGGGACCGATGCTCCAGCGCCATCCATTTTCACAGCTAGTTGATTTGGCAGGTGACTAGTTACACACTCTTTGGCGGATTCTAACTTCCATGGCCACCGTCCTGCTGTCCAGATCAACCAATGCAGGAGAAGGATGGACTTCACAACTCT
>NW_010568521.1:0-231 GCF_000687285.1 Phaethon lepturus
CTCACCCTGGTAGTAGTTTTCACCCACCAATTGCCCACCTCCTCGCGCCCCCCCAGATACTTCCCCAAAGCAACCAGTAGGCTGTCTTTGTGCCACCCATCCCCCAAAACCTTTAGAATCAAAACACTTTGTGATCAAACACCTCACAGCTGCCATCTGCAGCTGGAGCTCTTGGGAGAGTTGGAAAGGTCACTCCCCTGCCTCACTGCTGTGCAGAGGCCCTTGAACCTC
>NW_010568522.1:0-231 GCF_000687285.1 Phaethon lepturus
GATCCCCACTGCCAGCGTCTCTGCCTGGTGGCTTTGGCTGTGGGTGAAGCTGGTCCCGGGGATACACCGCTCCTGCAGTACCACTCACCTAAGGCCACCGCTGCTGCTGCTGGCGTTTGGGGAGAGCTGGTCCCTGAGCTGTGCCGCTGCAGAGAGGGGACAAAGAGCCTCCTGCCAACCTCTGTGGCTCTCCCCGGACACATCCTGGGGGCCTTCTGCTCCGGGGTGGCA
>NW_010568523.1:0-231 GCF_000687285.1 Phaethon lepturus
AGTCCTCCTGCCCCCTAAGTCTGATTTCCTCCTTATCAGGATGGACCATTCTTGAACTTGGAGGAAGTGATCTTTGATCAACTCAGTTGTCCTGCACCTTTCTTTCCAGGTCCTTGTCCCATGGGATACTTACAAGATCCCTCATAAGGATGAAGCTTGTTCTTCTGAATTCCAATGTTGTGATGCTGCTTTTTGCCCCTTTCCCTCCTCTCAGGATCCTAAACTTCACCA
>NW_010568524.1:0-232 GCF_000687285.1 Phaethon lepturus
GGGAAGAGCAGTGAGCCCCAGGAGCTGGGTGCATCCCGGTTTCTCTGGGGATCGCTGCCCTGCAAGGGGGGAATTTCCTTTACTCCGGCCAAGACGCTGACCCCATCACCGGGGCACGGCAGCGCGGCGGCAGCGAGAGCGGCACTCGTGGAGCCAGATTTGAAACCTTGTTTTCCCCCACTGCAGCCCCCACGGTCCCGCAAAAGCCTTGAACGTCTCTTTTATTCTCCCC
>NW_010568525.1:0-232 GCF_000687285.1 Phaethon lepturus
CAGGAGATGGGGACCCGGAGGAGATGGGGTGCCCCAGGGGACATGGGGTGCAGGAGATGGGGACCTGGAGGAGATGGGGCGATGGGGGACGTGGGGTGCAGGACAAGAGGTGTTGGCCTTGGGGACAGCCGGGTCAGGAGATGAAGGGACCCACCAGAGGGACAGGGTGGCCTTGGGGACGCCTGGGGCGGGAGGAGACGCTGAGACCCGCGGGAGGCGCGGGCGGGGGGCC
>NW_010568526.1:0-231 GCF_000687285.1 Phaethon lepturus
TCCCTTCCTGTCTTCTCCATATATACCTACCTGTTCCCAGAAGGACAAAAAGTCTGGGTTGTTGGTTACCTCTCTTTATTTCCAAGGAACTATGGCTTTTGAATGTTGAAGTAGCCCCACACTTTACAGTAGCTATTTGAATTAAAATCCTTTAATGAAAGTGCTTTGTGCATGAGCTAAAATGGTCTACATTAATCTTTGAGTCCCAGTAAAGTATAGTGACCTGTGCTA
>NW_010568527.1:0-231 GCF_000687285.1 Phaethon lepturus
TCACCTTGAGTACTGTGTGCAGTTTTGGGCTGCACAATTTATGAAGGATGTTAAGGTACTCAGAGGATCTTTACGCAGGAGTTAGCTCATTGAAAGAGCTTTAGATTAGATTTGAAGGGAATAATACCAGTCTCGCTAGAAAAAAGCTTGGGTGTGGCACACTGAATTTTGAGGGACAATGTGCTAGCGAGGTATTTTGATCTGCCATCTCAGTGGAGGCAGGGGATGGAG
>NW_010568528.1:0-232 GCF_000687285.1 Phaethon lepturus
CCCTGTGCCTCACCACTACCTTTCGCCTTACAGGTCTTCTCCTCCCCTGTGCCTCCTGCCAAGGTCTCCACCCCAGAGGACTTCATCCGTATGACAAAAGGCATCATGAAGGCCACAGCCAAAGCGGTGGCCACTAGCAACTCGTGTGGACAGGAGGATGTCATTGCCATGGCGAACCTGAGCCGCTGTGCCATCACAGATATGCTGCGTGCCTGCAAGGTATGGCAGGGGG
>NW_010568529.1:0-232 GCF_000687285.1 Phaethon lepturus
GAAATCAAAGGGTAAACAATGAGTCTTCAGTTCTAAATTTAAAGCCCTTGGTAATATAGACTAAATAAAATGTACTGCCACTCAATGAATATTATATACAGAAACATGGAGCACCAGAATAGAGATGGTACAGCCATGCAGGGAAAAAAAAATTCTATTATTAAACTAATATTAAAAAGGTGATACATTAAAACGTATTCTTTTTTTAAACTCACTCACTTGTGACCAATCT
>NW_010568530.1:0-232 GCF_000687285.1 Phaethon lepturus
GCTGTGCCCGTGTCCTGGCCCAACATGACATGCCCATTTGGTGGGGATGGGGCTGGAGCACCCTCCTGCCTTGTGCTCCGGCCCTCCCTGGGGACCACGGTGGGTCCCAGCCCCACTCTTGGCCATGGGGCTGCAGAGTGCAGGGGTGAGTGTGCCTGTGCCCCCAGGGGCACAGCGGTCCTGGCAGCCTGGTAGCACCGATGTGTCCGGCATGTGGGGATAGGGGGGGGGA
>NW_010568531.1:0-232 GCF_000687285.1 Phaethon lepturus
ATCTCCAAAAAACAGTGTAGAACATTCACTTCTGAAATTATGTTCCTTTGGCAAGGTACATGGAAAAGATTTGGAAAAAAAACCATAAGTGCTGGCAAAATTTGTAGGAATGTTGGAAGAAAATTTAAAGTGTTGGCATAAGAATTCTTTAAAAATCGTCACTTATTCACATGTGAAATGAAAGTAAAAAAGCATCTGTCTTCTTTTATGCACACTGACTAAATAAAACTGA
>NW_010568532.1:0-232 GCF_000687285.1 Phaethon lepturus
AGTTGGGATAGATGGGATGAATAGTTGTGTACTGTATAAATGTGCATTTCCATCAATCTGAAAAACAGAATGCTTCTGTCGGTGGAAAGGACAGATAAAAGCACAGATGACCAGTCATTTTATTTGTGCATCCTTAATGTTCCTCCTTATGGAAATGCAGACTCTGTGCAGTGGACAGCAACTGTTAGGCTTGTTTGCTGCGGTGGGTTGACCTTGGCTGGCCACCAGGTGC
>NW_010568533.1:0-231 GCF_000687285.1 Phaethon lepturus
TGAACCGAGACCAGCTCCCCAAGAAAGCTCCTCGCCTGGAAAGGAGGAAAGCCCAGACTGTGTCACCTGCAAAGGCTTTCCCTTGCTGCCGGGCCAGTCCAGGCTGAGGGATGGTAAGGAAAATGTGTGTGCCAGTTTTAATTCGCCTCCTGTAAATTACGATTTGGCATAAAGCATGGAATAGCAAAGAACTCCAGCCCTGAAATTTTAACTGAGGACAAACATAAATGC
>NW_010568534.1:0-231 GCF_000687285.1 Phaethon lepturus
GGGTCAGGGCAACCCCCACTATCTGTATATACCGGGGGACGACTGGATCAAGAGCAGCCCTGCAGGGAGAGCTGATTCTCCCCTTCTACTCTGCTCTCATGGGACCCCACCTGGAGTACTGTAACCAGTACCTGGGCCCCCAGTACAAGAAACACATGGACCTGTTTGAGCAGGTGCAGAGGAGGGCCGCAAGAATGATCCAAGGACTTGAACACCTCTCCTGTGAAGAAA
>NW_010568535.1:0-232 GCF_000687285.1 Phaethon lepturus
GGGAGCCGAGTGGGCAGGGGCTGGGGGTGCAGGAGCTTGTGGGATGCGGGGAGCTGGGGGATGGAGGGTGTTGGCGGATGCGGGGTGTCCTCGGAGGAGCCCGGTGTTCCCCATCCTGGCCCTCAGCGCACATCCCAATCCAGTCCCCGCCTTGTGAGTCTTTGAATTTAGAGTCCAGAGTTTTTATAAAGCCACGGAGTGGGGTCACTTCTCTCTGAAGCCACTGGCTTGT
>NW_010568536.1:0-231 GCF_000687285.1 Phaethon lepturus
ATAGTCATTCGCTGTCTTGAATAAATTTTCTATTAGTATGCAGAAAATTAGGAATGTAAGTCATTGAAGTGATTGTTAATGAAACTTGTGTATCTAATTAATTCTTCAGGGTGTGCTCTATGGAAAACGGATTTAATTGTGTCATGGATTGCCATGTTGGTCAGATGTTTGAGTGACACTGTGGGTAACGCTGTTTTTTTAACATATCAGTCTGCCATCATCAGAATGGCA
>NW_010568537.1:0-232 GCF_000687285.1 Phaethon lepturus
GACGGTGAACGCTTTTACTCTACGGCAGGGACTTCCCACATCACCTGTTCTGTTGACAAAGTAAAGTAAATCCCACTTAAAAACATGATTCCTAGGCTCTGTGAGAATGAAGCATATATGTTTTTAGGGCTTGTTAGTGCCAGGTCATATTGACTAATTCCTGAATGGTTGCCATTGTGCCACGCTTGCAAAAGAAACCCGAGCAAACACAGCCGGAGAAAGGCTTGTGGTT
>NW_010568538.1:0-232 GCF_000687285.1 Phaethon lepturus
AGGTGCTCTCAGGGTTGAATTTCAATGCCTAAAGTGAAAACTATAACGTGCTCCTGGTTAGTTTCTCTGACAACACTTTCTAGGAGATTCCCCCTAAGCCACTAGTTTGATGACCCATAAGTTGGCCGCTTAACTGGAGAGACACGGGTTTGACAGATGGGCTGTTAGATGGATGAGGAGCTGTGTGGCTGGCTGGCTGTGTCCAAAGAGTTATGGTCAATGGCTCAATTGG
>NW_010568539.1:0-232 GCF_000687285.1 Phaethon lepturus
GGAGGAGGTGGTCGGCTCCAGGAGGTGCCGGTACCTCAGCAGCCGCATGCCCGCTGTGGCCCCCAGGTAGGTGGGGGTCTCCCGCTGCTGCTCGGCCGGGATGATCTTCATGGCCTTGTCCAGGCAGGGCTTCAGGCTGTCTCCAGCCCCAGCGGGGTTGTCTGCGTAGCTGGAGATGCCGGGTCCTGCAAGAGGGCACCCCGTGATGGAGCGAGCTCTGTGCCACCCAGGA
>NW_010568540.1:0-232 GCF_000687285.1 Phaethon lepturus
GACAGATAGGAGCAGCCTCACATTCACAAACACTTGTCCTCATGGCAGACTTCACCCCAATATCTGTTGGAGGGACAAACAGCAGGGCATAACCAATCCAAGAGGTTCCTGGAACGCGTTGGTGATAACTTCCTTCTCCAAATGATAGAGAAGCCACTGAGGAGAGGTGCTATGCTGGACCTTGTTCGCACCAACAAGGATGGGCTGGTGGGGAATATGAAGCTCAAGGGCA
>NW_010568541.1:0-232 GCF_000687285.1 Phaethon lepturus
ATACCAATGTATCCGTGATATCAATAATTGCACCCGCAGCGCTGCCGTAATCAATATCAACAGACCAATTATGTCAATAATTGCGCGTCGCTTCCGACCCGTCAATCGCCTCAGTAACGATGTCATCGATACGAGCGTCAAAGCCTTGATGACGTAAATGGCTTTGTCTTGCCCGAACGACGTCATCAGCGTTACTCAAGCCACTCCCTCTATCGATACATCAATACGTCAC
>NW_010568542.1:0-232 GCF_000687285.1 Phaethon lepturus
TGTTTTCTGGCAACTAGAGCATCACCTCCAACCCCAGAATTTCTCCCAGATTGTAGAGATAAAACTCCAGAATGGTTAGATTGCCTTTCTAGTAATAGAAAAGTACTGATGATGGTCAGACACTCACTTCCAGTCACAGGAGGACTCCAGGAGCATAGAGACTCATGTTTGGATCATAGAGCTCTGCTTCCACGGAAAAAGCTAGGCTGCTTCTAGCCACCAGTCACATCTT
>NW_010568543.1:0-231 GCF_000687285.1 Phaethon lepturus
AGAACACAATTCCCTGACACCTCTTTTACAGTGTGTTCTTGGGTTTAATATTTGTAAAACACGGAATCTTACTTTTGCTGAACAAGTTATAAGCATATGGTAATGATACATCAAGTGAAAAACAACGCCAGAGATCATTTAATGGCTGATCAATTCAGTTGTTATTATTAAATGAATTTATAATGTGCAAGTCAAGTACATTAATAGGCAACTCAAGCTAAATTTAATAAC
>NW_010568544.1:0-232 GCF_000687285.1 Phaethon lepturus
TCAGAACATCCAGGGCGCGTTCTGGAAACAACCTGAAAGAGATAATAACATGAAATTACATGTGGGATAAGAAACTTAAGTTATGGGAAAAAGTGGCACTGCAGGTGAGAGAAGATCTGGTCTGGGAGTAGAATGCATGCACACACACAGACTGACGCTAAGACTTAAACTGGGTGTCATTTCCAAAGAATACGTAGCCCACATCAATCTCTGACTAGTTTTAACTCCAATT
>NW_010568545.1:0-231 GCF_000687285.1 Phaethon lepturus
CCCAGAGAAACCAGTTAGCCAATTCCTAGCAATTCCACCACCGCGCTTCAAATTGCTGTCTGTCCGCCCGCCTGCAACGGACATTTTCCAAGCAAAGCTACAAAGACCGACTACGAAAGCTGTGGGGGAGGAAAAAGGAATAAAAGAGCTACGCAACTTTTTGTCAAGCTAGACAGTAACGGACTACAAAACAGCCAGAGAAGCTAAGTTTGCCTCTGGGTTAGAGCCCCC
>NW_010568546.1:0-232 GCF_000687285.1 Phaethon lepturus
GACGGGGAAGGGTGAGGGCAGCATCCTTTGTTTGTTTGTTTGCTTGTTTGTTTGTTTCTAAATTCGATTCCTGGAACAAAAGGGGAGTCTGTGCGTAACTAAAGGATCCGTCCGTGCATCCAAAGCTTAGCTCCGGTGTCACCCAGGCGGCTCCAGCTGGCTGACCGTCCCCTAGGTATGTTCATGGAGCCCTGCCCGGTGATTTTGTTCGGTTTCTCTTCTCTCTTCTCTT
>NW_010568547.1:0-232 GCF_000687285.1 Phaethon lepturus
AGATCTCCCGAGCCTTCCCTTCTCCAGACAAAGCCACCCCAGCGCTTTCAGCCTCCCCCTCTACCACACACGCTCCAGTCCCTTCACCAGCTTTGTGGTCTTTCACTGGTCTCACTCCAGTACGTTCATTTCACCCTTGCACTGGCGAACCCAGCACTGGGCACAGCACTCCAGAAGTCATCTCCTCGGGGCTGTGCCCAAGAGAAGGTTCACCTCTCTTGACCTGCTGGTG
>NW_010568548.1:0-232 GCF_000687285.1 Phaethon lepturus
TTGGTTTATCAACTGCAGGTGGCCAAAATAATTATACACACTGCTCTCTATGAAAACTGGGTCAACAGGATAGTGCTTCTTCTTACGTCCCGCCAGGCTTCTCCAATTTACACCTAGGGTCGGACTTCAGGGAGAAAGATGTTTGAGCTAATGCGAGCAGCCATCACAACTCCTCAGGTGATGTCACCTTTCTAATGTATTTACTTCCCTCTAATTTTGCATCATAATGTTG
>NW_010568549.1:0-232 GCF_000687285.1 Phaethon lepturus
GGTGTGACCCTTGTGGCTCAGTTTCATTTCAAAGAAATCAAATTTATGTGCTGATACTGATGTAAACCAAAGCATGATACATAGGAATGATTAGAGTTTTATTTCTGAAGCGCAATCCTGACTTTGTCTGGAACACTAACAGAAGTAAAACCATCATGTAAATTTTCCAGTATAGCTAGATGGACATAGAACAGTAAATAGGTGATAATGCAGACAATACTGAAGTAATGGT
>NW_010568550.1:0-232 GCF_000687285.1 Phaethon lepturus
TGCTGGCCGCGCCGTGGGACTGTCGCCGCTGGGGCAGCCGGGCGGGCCCCGGGGCAAACTGTGCGCCTGACCTCAACGGGCCCCTCGGAACAGGGAGGCACGAAGGTGTCCCTGGTGATGGGGCTGAAGTGTCCTCTCAGCGCTTCCATCGCCCGGAACGGCATGTCCCAACTACAGCCAAAGCTCAGGCTTGCAGTCCCGCATCACTCTTCCCTAACTGCAAGGAGGATTA
>NW_010568551.1:0-232 GCF_000687285.1 Phaethon lepturus
TGAGAGGTTCTGGCACTCTCTGCAGCCTGAGTCCTGGGTGGCTGCATGTTTCCGTGAGAGCTCTCTCTGGGTTGCTGCCTTCATTCTGGCGAGTGCAGAGGACACGTCTTTCCACCAGCCAGCTACCATAGCTTATCTCTTTCTGAGGGCCTGATGACCAACAACAGAACTCACCTCTTGAGCTGTTAGGGTGAGTACTCCTTTCCTGCATGCCCTTCCACGAGAACTGCCA
>NW_010568552.1:0-232 GCF_000687285.1 Phaethon lepturus
GCCCGGGATGAGGAGCCCTAGAGAGGAGCTTGGGAAGGGGACAGGGAGGCTGGCACTGAAGTGGGGGTTAGGATGGGTCAAGTAGATGTGAGACAGGCTGAAGAAAGCAAAGCCCGAGTAAAAGGCCCCAGGGCACAGCGGGGCACCCTGGGCCACTGTTCCCGCTCAGCTCGGGGAGCCCCCACACAGCACAGCATCCCCCGGGCCAGGGGGGCGAGAGCCTGTGGCGGCA
>NW_010568553.1:0-232 GCF_000687285.1 Phaethon lepturus
TTTTCCATATTAAAAAACATTAGAATCTTTGGACTCTCCAAAAATGAGTAATACTTGGAAGTATGTCCTTGATTATCACAAAGTGTCATAAGGCTGTTTATTCTTCCTTTGCATGTGTGCTTGATTTGCAGCTTCTTGTTCTGCTTCTTGTTTTATTAATACACCAGAGTTTAGAAAATATTTTGACCACTGTAAGTATAGCTAAGTTTATAATTTTACAGTAACATTTTTG
>NW_010568554.1:0-232 GCF_000687285.1 Phaethon lepturus
CCGTGCTGTGCCCCAGTCTCATATCCAGGACCGGCGCTGGGCCATGCCGGGAGCAGCGTGGTGCTGGCTGGTGCAGACTGGCGACCACGGGCAGCGCTGGCACTGGCAGCTCCTCATCCTTGGGACTCCCTCCGTGAGCAACGCAGCAGAAATGGCTCTTCCCGAGGGATTCCCACGCGCCCCCGGCCTGGCTGGCTGGCGCCGGCACCACCGCGCTCGGCACCCCAGCCCG
>NW_010568555.1:0-232 GCF_000687285.1 Phaethon lepturus
CTGGCAGAGAACATTTGTTCCAAAGGCTGAACAGCCGTCTTATTGCTCTGAAAGCATATTTGCTGCTTGATGGAAGGAGGAGAGGGGGAGAAAAACAGCCTGCAAGGGAAGGAGGAGGGGGGTGAAAGCACCGGGGGCTGTTTCTCCTTGGACACGGGGGGAGCAGGGGCCGTATCCTGCGGGCTGGGTCCTCCCTGCTCCGTCACCGGCAGGGCTCGGGGGACCCGGGACA
>NW_010568556.1:0-232 GCF_000687285.1 Phaethon lepturus
GGTACTGTTTCTACTACATAGCCCTATAACTGTTTTCTTTCTACATAATCCGAGATTAAACTGGGGTTCCAGGTGAACAACAAAACCATCCTTGTACCACCGTTTACCACTGGCAACAGTTCTTCAGCAGCAGCAGCATCTGTTCTGCTGCCTGGATCACGTTCATGCTGAGGGAAGTCCACAAATCAAAGTTCAGAGATTAAACACTGTCATACTTGTGAAGAGCTTCTTC
>NW_010568557.1:0-232 GCF_000687285.1 Phaethon lepturus
GTGCTGGGCGCCGGGAATCCCGCTGGCCGCTGCCCCGGCTGCTCACACACAGCGGTGGCTCGGCCCGGGGGGCTATGGGAGCACCCAACATCTACAGGAGGAACCCAAAGTTTTCTCAGGCTGCGCGGAGCAGTTGACAGCAAAAGTACTTGTCTGACAGCGAAAGCAAAGCTCGGCTGCGTTTCAGCGTGCCGTTAATAACGGGCTGCTGCGGAACGCGCTTGGCAAGTGG
>NW_010568558.1:0-232 GCF_000687285.1 Phaethon lepturus
ATATGAGGCCAATAAGGCTCACCAGAATCAGAACTGCTGGCAATCACAGGGAAGACACATCAAATTGGCTTTACAAGGAGGCAGTTTAGGTCCAACTACAACATTTCTCAATTAGAGGCTACTGCCACTCCGAAGGTGCCTTCCTGCAGGACACTGCTTAGCGCTTCTCATTCTGGCAGGGCTGATGTACTTAAACTGCCCTTGGACACCAGCAGCGGGCTCTGCACAGCAC
>NW_010568559.1:0-232 GCF_000687285.1 Phaethon lepturus
TTTAGTCCGGAGGTGGGCTAAACCAAGACAGTATCATACATATATCGTGTTTTTTAAAAGTTCTTTCTGTACAAAATTCCTATGATGTATTTGACTTTTTTGAGAATATAAAAGAAATTGTATATTCTGTCTACAAATGACTACTTCGCATTCTGTTGGGAAAGAGGTTTCCATAACAAAAAAATAGTAAATATTAGTTAAAATATTTATTTCTTTTTAAAATATAATATTT
>NW_010568560.1:0-232 GCF_000687285.1 Phaethon lepturus
GGAGCAGAACATATCCTCTTTGAATTGCTGGGGACAGTTTCTCAGATAGTATGCCCAGTAGTTTCTCTACAGCCAAGACACAGGCCTGCAGGGAGGAGGAGAGACTCTCTTCATATTGCCAAAGTTAACCAGTCAGTTCATCCACTGTTTGTTCCTCCCTGTCTTTCCAAGTCATTTCTGCCAATGAGTTGGCATATGATAATGGTGCACTCCGTACAAACTTCCGCCACAT
>NW_010568561.1:0-232 GCF_000687285.1 Phaethon lepturus
TGCATTTATAAATTTTAATAATGAGCCTGCACCCAAGATACCACTTCAGAACCAAACTGCACTCAGTGTTAGCCAATAACTTCTCTTTAGCACAATTTTTGCTTTGCTCACCTTCATCCCAGCTTTGTTAGCTGTTCCACCACCACACAGAAAAAAGAACATTCCTTGCCTTGAAATTCATAACTCTTCATTATACCCAGCCGTTCCACCAACGCCTATTTTCCTTTAACAG
>NW_010568562.1:0-232 GCF_000687285.1 Phaethon lepturus
TGCCTTCCCCACATCAAGAGCATCCAGTTTTCCCTGCAAGGCAGAACACGAACTAATGCACTGTGCAGCCTCACCAAGCTCCCTACTGCAGAAGCTTCAGCACTGCTAATGACAAGAGTCGGTACTTGTGCAAGCGAGGATATAGGACTTACCAGAAGGGCCAGGACTGCTGCGGCGCAGAGGGAGAACCTCGCAGCTCTTTCTCCTAGAATGCAGGGGGGGAGGGAAAAAA
>NW_010568563.1:0-233 GCF_000687285.1 Phaethon lepturus
CAGCCTAGAAAGGAAAATGGAGGATACAGAATGCAGCAGCTCTCAGTCTTCACTGATCTTGGATGAGCGGAAGTTAGCAGGTGATCTCTCACCTACTCAAATAGATATGGGTCAGTTCAGTTCCTTAAAAGAAGACACCAAAATGTCAATCTCTGAAGGCACTGTTTCTGACAAGTCTGAAACTCCAGTTGATGAGGTTGTAGCAGAAGACACCTATTCCCATATAGAAGGAG
>NW_010568564.1:0-232 GCF_000687285.1 Phaethon lepturus
GGACTGTACCATGCTGCAAAGTCAGGAAAACAAACTAGGAATGCAGGCGAGGAGGGCTCAATCAATCCTTTTCTTTGTAATACCAGGTTTATATTGCAGTTCTGCGAAATGTAGATTCTTTCAGAAACTAAAAATGTTTTAAGATTAATGTAGAACAAAATGATAAAACAGGAATGGTCTGGTGATATTCTTTTGACATGGTTGGCTGAGGATTATGATGTAATAGGTTACA
>NW_010568565.1:0-232 GCF_000687285.1 Phaethon lepturus
GGACTGTACCATGCTGCAAAGTCAGGAAAACGATCCGGGAAGGCAGGCAAGGAGAGCCCACTTGCTCCTTTTGTTTGTAATACCCGGTTTATATTGCAGTTCTGCTAAATGTAGATTCTTTCTGAAACTGAAATTGTTTTAAGATTAATGTAGAACAAAATGATGAAACAGGAGTGGTCTGGTGACACTATTTTGACATGATTGGCTGAGGATTATGATGTAATAGGTTACA
>NW_010568566.1:0-232 GCF_000687285.1 Phaethon lepturus
CTGCAGTTTCTCTTTAGAAACACATCCATCAGAGGCTCATTTACCATGAGCCGAGCCAGTCGATTGGAAATCTGGAAATCTGTGTAATAATACATTTTTGTTTTTCTTATGAAGTGGATAATACAGGACAACTCCAAACTTATTTTTTTCAATCAGATTCCCTTCAATTTTTCAGTCTGAGCTGACTGGATCACAACTTTTGAAGAAAGTTTGTTTTCTGAAACAAGATCTG
>NW_010568567.1:0-232 GCF_000687285.1 Phaethon lepturus
TTATATATATATATATATTTCTCTGAGACCTGCCTTTATGACATGACAGCTGGCAACACATTAAGCCAACCTTTTTTTTCTTCTGCCTGAAAACAGGCTAGGAGCACATGCATTGTCAGTGATTTTGTCTTCACTTAGAATATTTCCATCTGACAGGGAATTTAACTGTTTCAACTACGGATAATCCTTGGAACTGACAAGTTCACAGAATCACAGAATCACCAAGGTTGGA
>NW_010568568.1:0-233 GCF_000687285.1 Phaethon lepturus
TCCATAGTTAGCCAGGACACACCCATGTACCCCACACCAAGCCTACTGATTTTAATTAGAGCAAAGCTTTTACAAGACTGAATTGTGTGTCACAGACAGTGAAAAGTAGAGACCAAAGCACTAGCAATACCTGAATTGCAACAACAAGGAGTAGATTATGTGAATTAAATCCATATGACCCTTGCACATGAAGCACACCCCAGGATTTTGGTGGGCTTAAAAATGCCTTAAAA
>NW_010568569.1:0-233 GCF_000687285.1 Phaethon lepturus
TGCCACCGGCTGCCTTGCTCTCCTGTTGCTGTGCTCCTACAGCCAGATCCCAAAGTAACTCAACGCTGACGCAGTAATCTGTGAATGGGAATTTCCTTTGCTAGGGCAGTCTTCCTTTTTCTGGATGAAAACAGTGCCACTACTGCATCGGAAAGCAAGAAAGCAACGGTGCATGCAGTGTGTTCATTTTAACCCTCTGTAATTGTTTAACTCTTTTTTTTTTTTTTTTTTTT
>NW_010568570.1:0-233 GCF_000687285.1 Phaethon lepturus
AAAAAAAAAGGCAAAAAAACCCCAAACAACCCCACTCTATCCTGTTTAAGGACAGTGTACTTTTCTCTGAAATGCTTGCGGGAGAGACGGCACCTATAACTTTTCCAGCTTGATAGATTTTTAAAACTCTGTAGAGATCTCCTACTCTATGTGTCCTTGTTTTTTGTGCACTTTACTCACTTTTTTTTTTTGAGCTCTGCTAACTTATATTAGTGAAGGAAAGACATTTGTTA
>NW_010568571.1:0-233 GCF_000687285.1 Phaethon lepturus
TGGTGACAGTCATCTTCCTAATGCAGCCCAGGAGGCTGCCTGGCTGCCTTTGTCACAAGGGTGCATGTTGCTGCCTCATGGCCAGCTTGGTGTTGACCAGGGCCCCCAAATTCTTTTCTGCAGAGCTGCTTCCCAGCCAGTAGACCCCCAGCCTCTGCCGGTGTGGGGGGGTTGTTCTTCCATCCCCAGCTGCGTGGTCTTACATTGCCCCGAGCCCTCTGCACAGGACCCCG
>NW_010568572.1:0-232 GCF_000687285.1 Phaethon lepturus
ACACTGGTGTGAAAGTTACCAGAAAGTTGAGTTCATTTGTATAAAAGGTGTGTCTGCACATGCATCTGTTACAGATTAAAGCTCTGTAGAAGCTTTTGTGTCTGATGGATAAACTTCATTTAAGAATAGAATCTGGACATAGGCCACAAAACAGCTGCTGTATTTAAAAGTATTTTTTTTATTCTCTAATCTAGGTAACAGAATATCAAATACTGTGGCAACAGTAGTTGCA
>NW_010568573.1:0-233 GCF_000687285.1 Phaethon lepturus
ACAATACTTAATTAAAGTTTTTCTATCGACAGTTCCCAGCACTCCCCCCACGTCTTTCCAATGCTGTGAAACACATCCTAATGGACTCTTCTTTAGAATTCCACCACTTTGTGGCTCTCCCATATCTGATGGAAATTTTACTGTTAATAATCAAAATCCAATAAATGACAAACCAATAACCAATATGCAAAATGCATTAGCTAAAAGTCAGATAACAGTTAACCAGACCTCCA
>NW_010568574.1:0-233 GCF_000687285.1 Phaethon lepturus
CACAGCCAGGACAGCTGGCCCAGGCTGCCCAGGGGCCAGCAGCAGCACGTTGATGATGGCTGGAGAGCCTGGGGCACGGGGAGCCTGCTCCTGGGTGGCCATGCTCCTTCCCGGTGGCTCTGTTCTGCTCCAGCAGCGATTTTGCACGCTTGCTGCCTGCAGGCTGGGCTGCCTCACCCCTGGTGAGGCACGGCCTGCCCTTTGCCACCCCAGCTCGCAGGACTGACTCATCC
>NW_010568575.1:0-233 GCF_000687285.1 Phaethon lepturus
CTATGGCTTCCACTAGCCAGCCATGAATGTTGTTTAGTGATGTCAGATTTCCTTGGCGGCCCCTCTACAGATACAGGAAAACTGCCAGTCAGCGGTTCTGTTGCTGCCTGAACTGCTGTCTTACTCGAAACAGGGACTCTGTGGAAAAGACAAAAACGGACAAGACACTTGCAGAAAAAATGGGCAGGCGTGAATACTGGCTCTCGTATTCCCTAGGCACCTCTTGCACTGCT
>NW_010568576.1:0-233 GCF_000687285.1 Phaethon lepturus
TCTTCCAGGATTCCTGGGTGGTTGGGGTTCCTCATTTGAGCCCATTGTATGATCAGCGCTACCCACTTACTCCATGTAGCGTTGGTTGCGTGATGTGTAGAGGGGACGTTTCCTTTGAACATCCAGTGTAACACAGGCATTCACGGTGCCAGGAGGAGTTGTGTGCTTCTGTACCAACAACTTCCGAGGCAGCTCAAACCCTCTCATATGCTGCTAGTATCTCTTTTTCAGTC
>NW_010568577.1:0-233 GCF_000687285.1 Phaethon lepturus
GGGTGCTGGCAGTGCTGTGTCCGTCGTGCCGCTCAGCAGCCCGTGGTGGCCGTCTTGGCCATGCCGGGAAAAAGCCACGGGCCCACTTGCCTCTTTCTGGCAGGTGCTGGAGAGGTTCGTGTCGTCCTTTCGGGAGGGCTCATGGTGGGATTTGGTTCGGAGGATGCTTGGTGCATAAATACACCCTGGCTACAGGTGAGGAGAGGGGCAGGGAGCAGCGGAGGTGGCCGGTG
>NW_010568578.1:0-233 GCF_000687285.1 Phaethon lepturus
GGCTTGGCCCCATGGTGAGGGTTCTCCCGTGCTCAGATCTGGCTTTAAAAGTCCAGAAGTTTAACCCATAACCCCCTTTTCTGCTCAGTTTTGCACACTTTCTCAGAGCCAGCTCTGCCCTCACCCCCTGGGGCTTCTCCCTCCCTGCTTTAACCCAAACCTCCGGCTCGAGGTTTTTTTCCTCCTGCAAATCAAACCCCACAGCTCGCCCCCCCCGGAGGGTCTGGCTGGGC
>NW_010568579.1:0-233 GCF_000687285.1 Phaethon lepturus
CCCTGCTCCCGCAGGAGTGCCCCGAGGAGGGCCGCGCCAGCATCTACCGCTCCGTCATCATCAACACCTCCAAGGAGATGATGTGCTTCAGCGACTTCCCCATCCCCGAGGACTTCCCCAACTACATGCACAACTCCAAGATCATGGAGTACTTCCGCATGTACGCCCGGCACTTCGACCTGCTCCGCCACGTCCGCTTCAGGGTGAGAGCCGGGGGGCCAGGGGTGGTGGCA
>NW_010568580.1:0-233 GCF_000687285.1 Phaethon lepturus
GGAAGGCATCTGCTCAGCCAAGCAAGTGTCCACCTGCCTCTCCTGCAGGCGCTGCTGGCTGTCCTGCACCAGCAAGGACCGACGACAGAGGGGATATTCCGCAGAGCTGCCAGCGGGACAGAACTTGGGCAGCTGCGGGAGGCCCTGGACCGCGGCGCGGATATCGACCTGGCAAGCCAGCCTGTGCTGCTGCTGGCCGTCGTCTTGAAGGTGAGCCCTTCTGACCTGCAGCT
>NW_010568581.1:0-233 GCF_000687285.1 Phaethon lepturus
GGCATCCCAGGGAAACGCCACGTCCCTCCTCTCCCTGGGCTGCAAAATCTGGAAAGCCTTGGGAGGGCCTGTGCCCCTGCTGCCCAGGGCCACCACAGCCCCTGCCTGGGGCATTTGGGGGTCCCTGTGCACCCCTGGTTCCCCCAGTTCTGGCCCCCCAACCTCTGCCGACGGGCCCCCCCATGCGCCCCATTTCCGTGGGAAGTGGCAAGTCTGCGGGGCGGCCGGTGCAT
>NW_010568582.1:0-232 GCF_000687285.1 Phaethon lepturus
GGGATGAGCGTCACACATTTCCACAAGACCCTCACCATCATCCACCCCATAACGTTTGTGAACCCCAGATGTTCTTGCCCTGCGTCCTGCAAAGTCTCCCTCAGCCCTGGAGGCAATGACTGCTGTCAGACTGCAATACCGCTGCACAGGACTTCTGTGGGTGATGCATCCTGGCTCTGAAGAAACGGATCTGGGGACCCTGATGGACACAAAGTTGAACACAAACCAGCAA
>NW_010568583.1:0-233 GCF_000687285.1 Phaethon lepturus
TGCTCTTGAACCTCACAAGCTGAGGAACGTCAGAGCAAGCAAAAGTAGTATCTAAACGTTATTTGCATGTCTGAGAAATGGGTTACAAAGAAAAAGTGATGCTTTTCAACCTGTAGTCCCAAAAACCCAAAAACACCAGTGCCACCAAGACCATGTCCCCTGCTCCCATCAGGACAGGCAGAGCTCCATGACACAACTTTTGACTTTGTCTTTTATTGTTATGCATCTAGCTT
>NW_010568584.1:0-233 GCF_000687285.1 Phaethon lepturus
TGCTTAAAGATATTCTGTTTTGCCAAGACAACTAGGATTTTGTCTTGATATAGACTGCAGGAAATTCAGAATAAAGGAGAGAGCTGGAGTCACAATCCTGGGCCAGAGAGCAAGTCAGTACCACAGAAGGTTATTATCACCAGTTTTCAGCCAGGACCAAAAAGCCCAGCAGAAGTGAATGTTGAAGAAACCGGGATAAATGTTCTATACAGAAACAGAGATTTGGTGGAAAT
>NW_010568585.1:0-233 GCF_000687285.1 Phaethon lepturus
TGAAGTGCCACAGCCAGGAAGAACTGATGGGCATGCAAAACACAGCTGGCTCAGCTAGACTAAAGTTAGCAGAGTAGCATATCAGAAGCAGCCTTTCCTTAAACATAAAGCAAAGGTATGTTCCTAACTGGATTTGGTAACGCAAGACAAGGGCCTGACGAACGGCACCGGCCAAGACAAACGTCATCAAAGCCCAGTTTGGCCAGATACCACCACTGCACTGAAATCTGCAG
>NW_010568586.1:0-232 GCF_000687285.1 Phaethon lepturus
ACTGACGCAGCGCACAGGCACACGGAACCTGCTCTTCTCTCCGTATTTAACGGAGACAGGACTGTGGTAATAGAGTTGTCCGAGAATGGTATTGTGCGGTTTGACAGTACTCATTTGTCGAGTGGTTTTGTGACTCTCCACTGGAGAGGCATTAGAGCTATGTCAAACACCACAATTCAGGGTTCTTTTATCCACACACAGGATATTGTGTGTAGCGCATGTCCAAAGCGCT
>NW_010568587.1:0-233 GCF_000687285.1 Phaethon lepturus
TTTGTGGGGTGCTCGGGGGGTGCTGGCTACGATGGGAGCCCCGTGGTTGCCCACACACCGGCGGCCCTTGGTGGTGGCTACTTGCCCAGTGGTAATCGTTATCCCCGATTTGAGATCCGGCAGGATGAGCCCGCTGGACCCACGGACCCCAGACCCCACTGTGTCCCCGCACTGTGGGGGGAGGGTCCTCCTTGGCAAAGAGGGTCTGATGGAGGAGCAGAGCCGCGGCCGGG
>NW_010568588.1:0-233 GCF_000687285.1 Phaethon lepturus
TTCGGTTCAGTGCCCTTCTTGGTTCTGACTTCAGGCTAAAATCAGGCAGTACATTGCTTTCTTTCTCAGAGCTTTTTCTTTCCACCTGTTTATCTTACCGATACCTAACTGCAACTCTAATTGCAATTTTGATCCAAAGCTATGCTGGTGGTGGGCATAAAGCTTCCTCTACCTGCCCTTGTACGGTGATGCGCACAGAAGAGGTGAGGGGGGACTGAAACGGAAAGCCAACA
>NW_010568589.1:0-233 GCF_000687285.1 Phaethon lepturus
TCACTTTTGAAAGGGACGGTCCTCCCGCTGGCTTGGCCGCTCGGGCCCCCCTGAACCTCCAGCCTCTGCTTGAAGCCCACGGGAAAAGAATTGCGGACAATGCGCAAAGCACAGAGCAGCGAGCCCTGCCTTTCCTCTCCTCGGGAGCCTAGGTGCTCTCTGGCAGCAGGGCCGACCTCTGCCCCAGGGAATCTCCCCCCCAGCCTGGCCATCCACACCAATGCCTTTTCACA
>NW_010568590.1:0-233 GCF_000687285.1 Phaethon lepturus
CCCTCCGGCACGGCGAGGGTCGAAGGGCCCCTGAAGTCCTTATCCTGCTCCAGAGATCTGAGCCGTCGCGCCAGAGGGGTTGCTCCTTGCCAGTAATGGATGGGGTGGATCTGGGCATTTTATTTTTCCATTGAATAATTTAATCCTCTTCCTTCCTCTGCTATTCAACTGGCAAAGCAAATTCCTCCATCCCCACAAGCTGGGAGTCTCTGTCGGCTTTTCCTGGAGCCACC
>NW_010568591.1:0-232 GCF_000687285.1 Phaethon lepturus
AGCTCCAGGAACAAGGCAACACAACTTCCATAGCTGTCCGTTGTAGCAGGGTGCGTACCGCTGAGGACAGAAATTTGTTAACAGCTTGGAAAACTTTACATAGAATGTATTTAGAAAGAGGAAAAAACATTTTAGAAGTGGCAAGTTACTCGTTTCTGGAAACAAGAACCTGGTCTTACTCACGTCTACAGCAATGGAAATAGTGGGAACATCCAAATAGATAACAATACTG
>NW_010568592.1:0-233 GCF_000687285.1 Phaethon lepturus
CACACGTGTCCCACACATATCCGCAGGGCTGGCTGTCCCGTGTGTCACGGGTGTCCGCAGGGCTGGCTGTCCTGTGTCCTATGTCACAGGTGTCATGCGTGTCCGCAGGGCTGGCCATCCCATGTCTTGTGTCATGTGTGTCATGCGTGTCCGCAGGGCTAGCCGTCCTGTGTCACACGTGTCCCACGTGTCCTGTGTGCCCGCAGGGCTGGCTGTCCCGTGTCACACGTGTC
>NW_010568593.1:0-233 GCF_000687285.1 Phaethon lepturus
TCTACACCCAAGAACTACCATGCACAGGAAAAGGTGTAGCACACATGGCAGTGCATAAAATTAGTAGCTCCATCACACATGCTTCAAATAACAAACCCCAAACCCAGAAATTCCTGAAAAAAATACCCTCCTATCTGCTACATTCCCACCAAGTTCAATACCAACAAAACATCCGCAGTTACTTCAGGTGACCACGTGACATGCAAGAGCATTTCTTCCAGTGATATTTTAGG
>NW_010568594.1:0-233 GCF_000687285.1 Phaethon lepturus
TTTGCTTGGGGAGACTGTTCCTGGGCTGGGGTCAGCAGCCAGCTTAGGCTGCCCCAGCTCCGCGTGTCTGTGGGGTTAAAGCTTCTCACACCCGTGGGGCGAAGGGTCTGCCTCACCCGCCTGGCCCGGGACTCGGAGGCATCCGTCGTTCCGGGGCTGTACTGTCAGAGTGGAGGAAAGGACTAGAAGGTTTAAGTAAGCGCGTGACATGAATCTCCAGGCATCGCTCGGAG
>NW_010568595.1:0-233 GCF_000687285.1 Phaethon lepturus
GAGCCGGGGAGATGCTAAGGACGCTCAGCCGTTACTTTTACAAATATACTCCAAATTTCTCCAGCCCCCTGCTCCCTCCTGTATGCCTATGGGGGAGATTTGCTTTGCCACCCACTCCCCACTTTGCCCCCCACCTTGGCACGCTGCAAAAACCTCCTTGCCACCCAAACCCCGGCTTATTTTTAGGCTCCGCATGGCCACCGCACGCGGGAGCTCAGCAGCCAGCACGAGCC
>NW_010568596.1:0-233 GCF_000687285.1 Phaethon lepturus
GTAGCCGCTCTCCCCTCCCCAGACCGACACCAGAATCGCACTACTCCGCACCGCGGAGCCCGCGTCCAACGCGGTCGTGCTCAAGCGTTTGACTTTCACTGATGCCGAAGAGAAACGATTCCCCAGGGCAGCCGCGCTCTGCCCCGATCAACGTCACTGCTGCGAAGCAGCTTGAGGATGTTTTTAGGAGCAGCAGGTCGGTTTGTCTGGATCGTGTCCTCCATGAAGAAAAC
>NW_010568597.1:0-233 GCF_000687285.1 Phaethon lepturus
CCCAAAATTAAATTACACCCTCCGCTTTATCAGCCACGATTTATTTCCACTAACTTTCAGCTGGCCTCAATTAAATCCTGCCAGCCCAGGGACGCAGGCAAAGACGGCTGAGCCTTTTAATTACTTTCTAAATGTGCTCACTGCAAAAATGTATTAAAGTGTATCGGGGATTTTAACCTCCTAACAAAAATGAGACCTACGTGATTCACGGCTAATTACGTTCATTAGAGGGA
>NW_010568598.1:0-233 GCF_000687285.1 Phaethon lepturus
TCCTACTCCCCACCTGTATGGACCAGTATCTATCTCAGCTGTTATAAGTAAGCATTCTGCTCAAGAGAGAGGATATAGGTACTACACACCTCAGGCCACCCTATGGTTTTATCTGCATGATCACAGAGAGGTCATGAGGAAGTGGGATGGAAAATCTTGACTCTAGAGGCACGGGAACATGAGTTGCAAACAGAGACAGTAGCAAAAGGGGGTTCTTCCAGGAAAACTGCTGC
>NW_010568599.1:0-233 GCF_000687285.1 Phaethon lepturus
GAGCTGAGGTCGCCACCAGTACTGAGTATGGCGGGTCAATCCCTTCTTTCGACCAGCTAGCTACAGCGTGCCTAATGCACCCCAGCAGAGGGCTGGCCCTTTTGGCCGCCAGGGCATGCTCTTGACTCCTGTTGAGCTTGCCATCCACCAAACGCCCCCGAGCCCCTTCCAAAGGCCATACACTTGCGTTTGCCACCCACGTTCCCGAAGGAGAGTCCTGGTCAGCCAAGCCA
>NW_010568600.1:0-233 GCF_000687285.1 Phaethon lepturus
TTCCCTCTATCTGGCTCCCTTTATTGATTTTCTTTTTTTAATTTCTTTTCTATATTTCTTGTAACTCATTGCTATTTAATTTATCTTTCAAGAATTCCCTTTATCCAGTTCCCTTTCCTTAAACTTTAATGCCTCTCTTTCTTCCATGTACCCTGTCGCTTTTAAAGTTTTCTTTTAGTGTTTCCTCCCAAAACTCTTTACTTTTTTCTGGCCTAAATTGCCCTCCTGCCTTC
>NW_010568601.1:0-233 GCF_000687285.1 Phaethon lepturus
TTGTGGATGCCCCATCATCAGAAGTGTTCAAAGTCAGGTGGGGTTGGGCTGCCAGCAACCCGATCTAGCGAAAGTTGCTCCTACCCATGGCAGGGGGGTTGGACTGGACAATCGCTAAAGGTCCCTTCCAACCCAAACCAAGAAAGATTTCATTTGAAAGCATGCCACCTCCCGGAAAAAAAAAAAGCATAGTATATGGGGAGGTTAAAAGATGGAATTTTGGTCTGTGGATG
>NW_010568602.1:0-233 GCF_000687285.1 Phaethon lepturus
TCTCACCTGTTATAATATTTTAAAAGCCTGATTGAATGTCAGCAAAATACATAATAAGTAACTTTGTAGACCTAATTAACATACTAAATCAGGAAGGTTATACATAATCTTTAGGTGATATATTTTACCTAAGATATTGTTTTCTGGAAAAATGGCAAAAATAACCAGGACCATTAGTGAATTTAGTGGAAAGGGTTTTTCCTTACAATACTCATGTCAGAAATGTTTAAAAA
>NW_010568603.1:0-233 GCF_000687285.1 Phaethon lepturus
CAGTAACAAACCTTCAGGCATACAGGCATACTGCTACTTTATTGTGAGGCTTACCTACAAGAATAAATAAAAGGCAAGAGTTGAGAAAAGTCAATACGTTTGCTCAGCTTTTTCTTGTTGCTATAAATGTAAGAGTGATGAAGAATTAAATGAATTACACAAGCAGAAGATCACTTGCTGAGCTAATTATGTTAATGATGATATAGCAAGGCTTTCAGTTATAAAATATCCTT
>NW_010568604.1:0-233 GCF_000687285.1 Phaethon lepturus
GCAGAAATGTGCTGTATTTTGATAAAATTCAGTTATTTTCTGTGTGCTGTTAATCTTCAAAGAATGAGAAACATAGCTATACAATGACAGTCTTCAGTGTTTCCCTTCTAAGATGTTTTTTGTTGTTTAGTTTCTATTTTTTATTGAAAGTGCAAAATGTTCACATACATGTTCATTACTTTTAATCATGTTGTTTTTATCACACACTGC
The DNA here is from genome assembly GCF_000687285.1 of Phaethon lepturus. Lineage (NCBI taxonomy): Eukaryota > Metazoa > Chordata > Aves > Phaethontiformes > Phaethontidae > Phaethon > Phaethon lepturus. Next base: position 211 of record NW_010568604.1, read on the forward strand.
CTTTTAAAGGGAATGCATACAGA
>NW_010568605.1:0-233 GCF_000687285.1 Phaethon lepturus
TGTTAAATTTAGATATGTTATAGTTATAAGATGATATTGTTAGTAGTTGAACCAGTTAAGTAGTTGTAGCTACTGTGTGCATGTATTGTCACTTCCACCCTTTTATTTCCTTATTCTGTCCCTTCTAATACCTTCATATTGCCCTGTGAACAAGGACCATGACAACTTCAGGAGATGGTACCAGCCAATGTTTAAGCCACGAGGTGGTGTGGCAGACCGACGCACGGACTTTG
>NW_010568606.1:0-233 GCF_000687285.1 Phaethon lepturus
GTCGGCTGTGCCGCCGGGCCAAGCCAAGGCAGAGGTCCCCGGCCAGCGGCACGCGGCCACGGCGATGGGTTGGCAGTCGCTCCTCGTAGTGAAGAGCCATGGGTGGGTGCTGCCCCGGCCTGCACCCCCAGCACCGGGTGCTTGTTGGGTCTGATGCTCACTGGATGCAGCGCTCGCTGGGTGGGATGCTTGCTGGACGTGCTGCTCGCTGGGCGGGATGCTCGCTGGGCGGG
>NW_010568607.1:0-231 GCF_000687285.1 Phaethon lepturus
CACTGATGCAGCTGCCGTGTCTGAGGCTCGGGCAGCTGGGAAATGAAGTCTCGGAAGAATAAAATCAACACTGACACCGAACGCAGGCTGTTTCAGCAAAAAATTACATGATTGTAATTTGCATGGAAGGTAGAAATGCTAAAACGCCACAGAAGAACATAGTTAAGGATTGAGCCCTCGCTGGTCCTTTTCCCCTCCCAGCTAACAGAATCACAGAATCACAGAATCACA
>NW_010568608.1:0-233 GCF_000687285.1 Phaethon lepturus
AAAGCCAGATTCTATCAGGGAGCACAACACAAAACCAAGCTGACCACAAGATTTAGATAAGCGTGCCGTTCACTACTTACCACAACAGAATCATTGTGAGTTAGATCAATGACTACAGGATCAGAAGATTCACACGTGAGATCTATGACTTCTTCTCCAGCTTCAAAACACAATGTTAGAATCAGGATCAGAGACTGCAGAGGAATAAAGTTGTCTGCCACTACATAACAGGC
>NW_010568609.1:0-233 GCF_000687285.1 Phaethon lepturus
TAGATATTAATACCTTAAAAAGAGTGCATTATTCACAGTCTTAAAGCATGCCAAAGACCATATGTATGTTTCTTAATGACTCACCCTCTCTTTCAGGTGAGGCCTCTTAATCCTGGGAAGTTACCTTGTACAGGGTCCTGGACAAGGGGGGAAGGATCTCCTACAGGCCAGCTGTATTATTGGAAAAAGACTGCCCCGTTTGCTGCCCAAACCTTACGGGTTTTATTTCCTGA
>NW_010568610.1:0-233 GCF_000687285.1 Phaethon lepturus
TGACAGAGTTGGAATAGTTGCTTTGGTTTACTCATCCTAATAACCTGTGTGTACAACAGCATAGCTTTCTACTCACTTTAGACAAATTTAAAAACTAACACAAGGCAAACGAGATGATGCTTATATGAACAACTCAATCTGTCAAGATCGAGCTCAAGCTCAGTTCCCCAAGGTCACATCCCATAAAACTAGTTAAGCTCAGTTGTGAAGTAATGCCATTGAGTCAATGCAAC
>NW_010568611.1:0-233 GCF_000687285.1 Phaethon lepturus
ATTGTCAACCACATGCTGTTGGTGTAGTGCTCATTAGCACTTCCTACACCTACCTATAGGTGTACGTGGTTTGCCATAGGTAATCGTACTACAATTAGGGAATTCGGGTTATGAAGGTAGTGAATGGTTCTTGGTCAAAAGCTGTTCATCTTAGCAATTCCATTGTCCCTCTTTGGCATGAGTTTAGACTTGGCCTAATGTTTACTAATGAAGCACGGGCGTTAGATTGCAGC
>NW_010568612.1:0-234 GCF_000687285.1 Phaethon lepturus
AAGATGCCAACAGTGACCCCCCCACCACCCAGGGCTGGGGCAGCCCCTCTGGGCCGGCTGGAGGGCCAGGGACTCACGTCATGGCCTGGTAGATGGACTCCACGCCGTAGCGCATGGCAAACTCGTCCACGATCTCCTGCGCCGTTTCGTCGAAGTAGACCTTCCAGGCGTCGTCCCCCTTGGCGTCGGGGATCTTCACCACTCCGTTGTTTTGCAAATCCGTCACAAAGTGGA
>NW_010568613.1:0-233 GCF_000687285.1 Phaethon lepturus
TCCCATTGTAAGTCCTGTGCAGTCCCAAAATGCTCTCCCCCGGCATCCCACGAGGAGCCCCGTACTCAGCGGCTGTCCCCTCTCGCTCCGTGAGGTGCCCCAGGGAAAGTCCCCGCTGGCTCATCGCGGTGGGTCTCACCCTGCCCGCGGAGCTGGTCACCCCCGTCATGGCTCAGGGCAGGGGCTCAGGCTCGTTCCTCTGGCTGGGGGACTGGGGGGTCCCCTTCCCTGCC
>NW_010568614.1:0-230 GCF_000687285.1 Phaethon lepturus
CCTTAGTGATTCTGTGATTCTGTGAAATGGAATCTATACATGTAATAGTCATACGTAACTACAGTAGCATATAGTATTGAAAAATTTAATATTTTTAATATATCAATTATCTTTAAATTTAACATACAAAATTTGGATAGGGATATTTAAGTGCATTATCAGGATCTACAGGCCTGTCACTTTGACCTTGATGCAGGGGAGGTGTCATGGTTTAACCCCAGCCAGCAACT
>NW_010568615.1:0-233 GCF_000687285.1 Phaethon lepturus
TTACGAGAGGAATTCTCGCATTTGTGCACACGAGCTCTCGCGTTCAAACTGGGGCACCCCAAATGCGGCCTTAGGCATGGCTCTTTTAGCTTTCAAGCGTCCCGGGCCAATGCGATTTGGCCAATTGCTCCTTCGCGCGCACACGCGCATGCGCGCTCGCGCGCGCTGCTGTTCTGCAAAGCAAGTCTAATTGCGCGGCGCCGCCACCCATCGGCTTCTTTCTTGATCCAGGC
>NW_010568616.1:0-233 GCF_000687285.1 Phaethon lepturus
AAAACACCTTTAAGACCATTGAGTCCAACCACAAAGAAAAGGGGATGTCTCCTTCCCCTCTTTGATGGCTGCCTGTTTCCTAGCACCTCTCTCCTCACGATTTCTCTCTATTCTCAGAGTCTCTATTTTCAAAGCTCACCTGCCTTTTCATCAACGACAAGGTGCAGATGGACTGCAGGGTGAGAAAGAGACCAGTACCCTGATGCCCTAGTCACAACACAGGCCACGAACTG
>NW_010568617.1:0-233 GCF_000687285.1 Phaethon lepturus
ATACATATCCCAAATATTACTGAAAATTTAGGCAAACATTTGGACCAAATGAAAGAGGTAGCAAAAACTAGCCGTGACTTGAGAAACAGTATGGAAAGTCGATGGTTAAACGAAATAATGCATGGATTGGGATTCTCCCTGACAGGATGACTACAACCCTTGATACAGGGTTTGATCATATTAGTGATACCGATTATAGTACTTTGTATAATTTTTGGATGTATTAAGAATTT
>NW_010568618.1:0-234 GCF_000687285.1 Phaethon lepturus
TGCGGCGCTGCGAGAGGAGCCGTGAGCATCCAGCCGCCTGGTCAGCGCCGGAGTTTGGGAGCACTTCGATCTCCGCGCACGCACGAACGGCACTCGCTGCCGTGCGAGAGACAGTCCCCGGGCTGGCAAGTTTGGCTCTCCCCTCCTCCCGCCTCCCCAGCTTCTGCTGTGCTCAGGGGGGGAGCGCGGAGTGGGTGGTCGCGGAGAGCCGCCCCCGCCTGCTTTCAGCCGGCT
>NW_010568619.1:0-234 GCF_000687285.1 Phaethon lepturus
TTTTGTGATCTAATAGTCCTGTCTGGTATTTATCTTCAGTAGTGAGTATTGAGCAAGTATAGCAGGTTGTCAGCATGCTCTTAGAGTGAAAACTACTTGCAGTGAAAATAGGAGGTTGTATTTTGTTAAAGGGATATTCAGGGAATGGACAATGAAGGACCAGACAACTTTTGAGGTACTATAGATGGCTCTGGGTTTTCCTCTTAAAATTGTGATCATATTCTCCTGGCTAAA
>NW_010568620.1:0-234 GCF_000687285.1 Phaethon lepturus
GGCTCTGGCACTCGCTGCAGCCTGAGGCCTGGGTGGCCGCGTGTTTCCGTGGCCGCTCTCTCTCTGTTGCCACATTCGCTCTGATGAGCGCAGAGGACGTGGCGTTCTGCCGGCTGGCTGCCATAGCTAGGCTCCTCCTGAGAGGGTGACGACCACCAAGTGAACTCAGCCCTTGCGCTGGCGGGGCCACTACGCCCTCCCCGTGTGCCCTCCTGCACCAACTGCCGTGCAAAC
>NW_010568621.1:0-234 GCF_000687285.1 Phaethon lepturus
AGCAGATGGAGGACATTTAAATCCTCAATTCTCAATTTCTTGCACACATGTTTAAGGAGTTCTGCTCCGCCACTGCCCCAAGTGCAACTGATACCCTTTTCTAGAGCTCTGCAGATGGAAGATCAGTAAGTTTATAACATAGTCCACCATGTTCATACTTAACATCAAGTCTCGCTCGTCTGAACTGCAAGGAGTTGGGCATCTGAAAGCAAGTTAGCCGAGCCATGATTAGAG
>NW_010568622.1:0-234 GCF_000687285.1 Phaethon lepturus
GATTTTAAAGTCCTCATGAAACTGTGTTACTGGATTGAAGTCTACCAAGAAAGACAGTTCAGGTAACATTTTGAACAAGATTCATCTTAGAATCATTTATATAAAACAGGAGCAACAACAGAAAAGCATGCAAGAGTAGAGGGAAGAAGTCAGCCTCAAATAAGGGATACTTTTTAGCAATGATTTAGCAGTGAATAGATTTAGCAATGACCTTAAAGATTCAATACAGCAAGC
>NW_010568623.1:0-234 GCF_000687285.1 Phaethon lepturus
CAGATAACGGCGTTAATTCAGCGGCGGCGCAGCAGTGCTGCGTAAAACCCAAAAGCCAACGAGTTTCCAGTAGAGTCGTGTCAATAACGTGGTTTTGGTGGACGAACAGAAGGGAGGAAAAAAAAAAAACCACCAACCAAAACCACGCAGGGTCAAGCAAAATGCTTCATTTGACCCAAACGAAACTTCTTCTAGTTTTTTTGCATTTACATTCTGACACCACGTCAGCCGCGA
>NW_010568624.1:0-234 GCF_000687285.1 Phaethon lepturus
CCCACACCTTCGCTCTTCTTGGGCTCGACCTTGATCTTCTTGAGGCGCTTGAGCATGCCGCGCAGGTCGGTGATGCCGTACTGGAACGCGATGCGCTCGTACTCGCTCTTCTTCGTCACGCCCTTCAGCAGCTCCCAGATCTCGGGGGGGAACTGGTCGTCTTCCTCCTTCTTCTTCTTCCTCTCCTCCACCTGCACCTCCCTGCCGGCGCCGTCCTCACCCTCACCCTCCTCA
>NW_010568625.1:0-233 GCF_000687285.1 Phaethon lepturus
GGGCTCCTCAGTACAAGAGAGATATGGACATACTGGAGACAGTCCAATAAAGGGCCACAAAGATGACTAAGGGGCTGGAGTATGTGTCCTATGAGGAAAGGCTGAGAGAGCTGTGAGTGTTTAGCCTAGAGAAGAGAAAGTTCATGGGGGGATCTTCTCAATGTATATAAAAACCTGCAGGGTGCGTGCAAAGAGGACGTGACCAGGCTCTTTCCAGTGGTGCCCAGTGACAG
>NW_010568626.1:0-234 GCF_000687285.1 Phaethon lepturus
CCCCATTTCCTTGTATGTACCAACCAGCAACAGATACGAAGTCTTGGCAGTGGGTGAAGCCAGTGAACAAGACTCACAGGGAGAAACCGCACCAGTTGCACACTCTAAAAACTGCAAGAGGAAGCAGCAAGTGCTAGTAGTAGGTGACTCTGCTGAGAGGCACTGAGGCACACCCATCAGCCGGCCTGATGTACAGTCAAGCAAAGTTTGCTGCTTGCCAGGAGCCAAGATCCA
>NW_010568627.1:0-234 GCF_000687285.1 Phaethon lepturus
TGCATGGAAGCTCTGCCTGAAATGTATTGTCTACAGATGGGTTTCTCAACCTTTTCTAACCCAGGGATGGCCAAACCTTTTTGATGGAAATCCAAGGATCATTTTGTTCGGAGCCGCCACATGGTTTTATTTACGGCCCATGCGAATTAGGCAAATGTCTCGCTGTTTGTCTCTTTTATTTCATCCTCTCGCGCTTGCTTGTGCGCATAGGAATGTGTGTGTGTGTGTGCGCTT
>NW_010568628.1:0-232 GCF_000687285.1 Phaethon lepturus
ACCTTAATGATTCTGTGATTCTGTGAACCCCGGCAGAATGTATGAAATGGCGTACACGTGTACCTAAGCACACGCCAAGGGCTGGGAGAACGGTGGTGGTAGGGTCAGCGGTGCCCACTCCCGCCTTCACCAGAGAGCGTACGGGACAGAAGGCCCGGGGCCCTGGCGGGCGGTGCCTGCTCGCACCCGCACCTCCTCGAAGTGTCGCGCCGTGTGGCAGCCGAGCGCGCCG
>NW_010568629.1:0-234 GCF_000687285.1 Phaethon lepturus
ATATACTCATATTGCACTTCGGAGCCATTCTGAATTCTGTTTTTTCACAGTTGTGCAACCATGGAAGCACCCGTTGCCCATGAAATGTATTTTACTTTTTCATTGTATGCAAGTATGGACTAGATCTTAAAAAATAAAATAGTCTTAGTAATATTCTCCTACTGTTTGGCTTGGTTTGATTTAACTGAAGACATTCCTCTATTTTACTTTGAATGAAGAGGATGGATGTGGTGG
>NW_010568630.1:0-234 GCF_000687285.1 Phaethon lepturus
AGCAGGCCCAGTGCCGTGTAAACCGCCCCATAGTCAAAAGACCCCAAACCCTGCCAACGGCACCAGCCTCTGAGCCACAAAATAGAAATTCTTAGAAATAAAATACTTTGAATATCTCCATTAAGTTATAACCATTTTAGCAGATTTTAATTTCAGGTCCTAATATTAGACATTTTCTACTTCCAAACTCTTTGGCACATGCATTGAAGACATGCACTAAAAAAAAAAAAAAAA
>NW_010568631.1:0-234 GCF_000687285.1 Phaethon lepturus
CATTGGCTCCTCTGTCACTTGAAGAAGGAAGTTATCATCAACACATTTGAGGAACCTCATGGATTGCTTATGCCCTGCTGTGTGGTCCCTCCAACAGATATTGTGGTAGTTCAAGTCCCCCATGAGGACCACTGCTTATGAACGTGAGGCTGCTCCTGTCTGTCTGTAGAGGACCGCATCCTCTCTGTCTTCCTGGTTGGTGTCCTGTAGCAGACCCCCACTATCATGTCACCT
>NW_010568632.1:0-233 GCF_000687285.1 Phaethon lepturus
AAGCTAATAAACTTTAGTATCTACATTTCAGCAGGGCTGAATCCCATCATGCAAGTAGGTTTATAATCAGCATTGTGATGGCTTGCCATCTCAGCAAGTATGACAGTGGCTGTGCTGTGGACTGCTGCGGCCAAAACTGCATTTCTTTCCAGCCCAAGTTACAAAACAAAAGTTTGCTGCTGACAGTTGCTTCTTCTTGCACATTGCTTGCCAATGTGACGCCCATCTACAAG
>NW_010568633.1:0-233 GCF_000687285.1 Phaethon lepturus
ACACCAGGCCCTTTGGAGCCCTGCCCCTCAGACAGAGTGGTCATTTCGTCACTGCTGAGGTTTTCCGCCCAAAGAGAGCGGGATGGGTTGTCTTGGGCGGTCAACGAGTGCTGCTACCGGCACTGAGCCGGGGCATGAGGAGGTGTGACCTACAGGCTCTCGGGCTGGGCAGCGTGGAACTGGCTGGCAGGTCCTTTGGCCCACATGGACATTTCCTGATTTCTGGGTGTTCC
>NW_010568634.1:0-233 GCF_000687285.1 Phaethon lepturus
CTGGGTCCAGTTCTGGGCTCCCCAGTACCAGACAGACATGTCCATACTGGAAAGAGTCCAACAAAGGGCCACAAAGGTGATTAAGGGACTAGAGCACCTCTGCCATGAGGAAAGGCTGGGAGAGCTGGGACTGATCAGCCTGGAGAAGAAAAGGGTCAGGGAGGATCTCATCAATGTGCATAGACACCTGAAGGGAGGGTGCAGAGGGGATGGAGCCAGGCTCTTTCCAGTGG
>NW_010568635.1:0-234 GCF_000687285.1 Phaethon lepturus
CCCACACAGAAAAAAGAAGCCATTAGGAAGCGTTAGGAACCAGTGGCGCTGCGACCAGGGCGGGCAAACAGGCCGTGGTGCGTCAGCATGGGCACGGTGCGGCCGTTGGCGCAGCAGGGCACGCAGGAAGGGCGCGCAGAAGGGCGCTGGAGCTCTGCCAGCTCGACCAGGGAGCAATGGCATCCAGCCGGCGAAGGCCGTGGCCTCTCTGAGCTCTGCCCCCACCACGACCGA
>NW_010568636.1:0-234 GCF_000687285.1 Phaethon lepturus
TTATTACCCCATTACGACCCCATTCACCCCAATCCCCTTATTACCCCCTTATTACCCCCTTATTACCCCCTTGTTACCCCGTGATGACCCCATTCACTCCCATAACCCCGATATTAGCCCCCGTTACCCCATTAATACCCCGATACTACTCCGACACTACCCCGCTATTACCCCGTTATTACCCCATTATTACCCCCTTATTGCCCCATTCACCCCATAACCCCGTTATTACCC
>NW_010568637.1:0-234 GCF_000687285.1 Phaethon lepturus
CCACCCTCGCTGGCTTGGCCGTTGTTATGCAGATTGCATGCAAATTGGGTCCGTTTGACCTCCTGACCTTTTTATGGGGCCACGTCTGTTTGGGGAAATGGTTCTGCTGATTAGAAATGGATTTTCCTCTCTAATGTAATCCTCCGAAAATGGGCTGGGTCCAACCCCGGGCCTCGGGGAGCTCATCTGGCGTCGAGGAATGAAATTTCGGTGAAGGGCTTCAGTCCCGACAGC
>NW_010568638.1:0-234 GCF_000687285.1 Phaethon lepturus
TACTACAGGCTGTCGGATTAAGGGGAGTCTATTGACAAAGCTTGCTCACTCCATCTACAGGAGTCATCACACTTGCAGACTCTCGTCCTGCTGAGGGACTTCAGCCACCCATCTGCTGAAAAAGTAGCCTGCGAGCTGCAGGCAATCCAGAAGATTCCTGAGTGCTTTGAGGATAAATTCTTAAGCAAGATAATAGACAACCATACCAGAGGGGATGCCATACTGGACCTCTTG
>NW_010568639.1:0-234 GCF_000687285.1 Phaethon lepturus
CTCCACGGTCAACCCCTGCCAAGCACACTGCCACTCTTGAATCCTTAACTGTATGTCTGTGTCCTTGAAGAGGTTAGGGGGTCTTTATGAGGCCGAGGAGAGGAGAGTGCCATGGTCGGGTCCTCTGTGGCCGGCCCTGCGGCTGTGAAAGGCAGGATCATACCCACGTAATACATGGCAGCCTCCCTCAATACCCACAGTCAAGCCCTGGTGTGAGGGCAGCCAGACTCTTGA
>NW_010568640.1:0-234 GCF_000687285.1 Phaethon lepturus
CAGAGGCAAAGAAGGTATTGAGAACCTCTGCTTTGTCAGCATTATTAGTGACTAATTTCCCTGTGCTGTTTAGCAATTAGCCTATATCTTCCCTGTGCTTCTGCTTACTACTCACATATCTGAAGAACCCTTTCTTATTATTCTTGAGGTTTTTGGCCATTTTCAATTCTAGCTGAGCCTTAGCCTTCCTGAGGCTAGGCAGCCATCTCTGCATGCCCTAGCAAGGTTCTTGTA
>NW_010568641.1:0-234 GCF_000687285.1 Phaethon lepturus
TCCCCCTCGGGGCCGATGTCCCCCGGGCGTGTCCCCCCGGGGCGGGAGCGCGAGTGGGAGAACGAGTCCAGCGCCTCCTCCCCCGCCTCCGTCCCCGAGTACACCGGTGAGTGTCCCCGCGTCCCCCCGCGTGTCCCCGCGTCCCCTCGCGTCCCCAAGTACCCTGGTGAGTGGCCCCATGTCCCCCCTGGTGTCCCCAGTGCCACCGTCACACCCCCCTCTGCTGTCACAGTG
>NW_010568642.1:0-234 GCF_000687285.1 Phaethon lepturus
GGCACTGGGAGCACTGGGCGGGGTTACTGGGAGCACTGGTCCCGACGCCGTCCCCTCCCTGTCCCAGCTGGGCCGGCGCATGGCGGAGCTGCCGGTGGAGCCCATGTTGGCCAAGATGATCCTGGCTTCCGAGCAGTGAGTGTCCCCAAGGTGTCCCCAGGGTGTCCCCGGGGTGTCCCCAGGTGTCCCTGGGGTGTCCCTGCGTGTCCCCGGGTGTCCCCGGGTGTCCTCATG
>NW_010568643.1:0-233 GCF_000687285.1 Phaethon lepturus
CTTTCCCTAATCCCTATATAAACCACAGCAACAGCATTCTGACTCGATTTCCCTGACTCCGTGTAACTCATTTCCCCCGATCTGTGTGTACATTACTCTAACCCAATTCTTACTTGATTTTTCTTGGTATGCTTTTTCCGTGTTGAATAAGTGATGGAGTGAACCTAGCCATCGAATTCTGCCGAGTTGCGCTTTTGACATATTCATATTAAGGTAATTTTCTTTCCGAACAC
>NW_010568644.1:0-234 GCF_000687285.1 Phaethon lepturus
CCTCTCCAGCGTAAATTTAGCTCAAGCCTAGCCCATATTTTGAGCCAATAAGCCAACCTTATTTTCAAGGTAAGAATAAAATCTTTAAAGAAGATTATTTTTGAGAACAATATTCTGATTAAGATAATAACTAGGTAGTGTATGTGTGGAGACCAAAAATAAGGCCCCACTACAATAAGCACCCGAAGTGTGTCATCTGCACTGAAGTCAATGTAAGCAATATACAGCAACTGG
>NW_010568645.1:0-234 GCF_000687285.1 Phaethon lepturus
GGCAGGGGAAGCGCGACGGACAGCAGGATTGCCAGCCTGACGGGGGACGGATGGACTGACAGCTAGATGGATACACGGATAGATGTGGGAGCGGATGGGTAGCGGGCAGACTGGCAGAGGGTCGGACACGTGCAAGTAAATGTGAAGGCAAAGCAATAACCTGCCCGAAAGCAGCTGGGGAGGGGGGAGGCAGAGCAGGGGACAGCAGCGGTGGGGACGGGGCAGAGAGCGAGG
>NW_010568646.1:0-234 GCF_000687285.1 Phaethon lepturus
CCCCAGCCGGGGCTGTGGCCATGACAGGCTTGTGGCCACGCATGGGCTGGGGGCGACTGGATTTTTTTGGCCAAGAGCAGGCAGTATTGCCACTGGTGCAGAGCGGGTGAGGAAGGCTCTGCACGAGGCATCACCCAGGGCTCGTCTGAGCAGTGCCCATGAAACTGGGGCCATGCCTGCATACATGCGGCACCCACGAGACACCGGAGCTGAGCAGCCCCTTTCAGGGGCTGG
>NW_010568647.1:0-234 GCF_000687285.1 Phaethon lepturus
TTTTTTTTTTTCCAGCTCGGTATGAGTTAGTGACTGAATACAAAAGAAACTCATAATCCTTTATGAATCCCAGGAGCCATGTTGTCCCCCAGGCTTTTCATTTTCTCCTAAAGGTAAGGCAGCTAACTGAAACACTGAAATTTTCCGAGCTAAGCAAGTGTCAGAGGGTAACATGAAAGACATGTCTCCCTAAGGCTGACGCTATATTCTTGGTTACCATGATACAGAATATCA
>NW_010568648.1:0-234 GCF_000687285.1 Phaethon lepturus
GAGGTACAGGGACTTCTGGTGGCAAGACCTTGGTATTCAGTAGCCCTTAATGGCCTATTAAGCGCACACAAAGTGAAGTAAATGGTAAGAAAACCTAGGAGAGTGTCCAACATCCACAACATCCAGGAGCAAGGAGGTCTAAATCTCCTTTGCCTGCTTTGAATCTGCCACTCCTTAGGGCCAGGTCTGGTCTTTAATTATCAGACTGGATGGCATATTTTCTCCATGGCCTCA
>NW_010568649.1:0-234 GCF_000687285.1 Phaethon lepturus
CTTTGCATTCCTATATATCTAAGTGAGGGGAATGCCATTTGGAGTTATAATTACTTTGTCAACAAAGAGAAAAGAACATTACTGCTAATGCAAGATGTAGAGTGGAGGCAATGAGCATCTGCAAAGGCAGCCCCAGAGAGTCATACCAGGGATCAAGCAAAGTCAAGAACCAGAGCAGGAACACCACACTTGCAAAACAAAACCAGCATTGCAGATACAAAGGAAAAAAAAAAA
>NW_010568650.1:0-234 GCF_000687285.1 Phaethon lepturus
GGGAAGATGAGGGCTGGCACGGGAAACGGCAGACCTGCTGTTTGTCTCTCAGTCGTATCTCCCACATACATCTACCAGGCTTGGAATGTGCCTGGGGATTAGGACTGACGTTTGGATTATGACGAATAAGGAGCTCAGCATGGGAAGGAGTGAGGTGTGTTGCGCAAGCCAGAGTGGAAAGCTGAGGAGCGGCATGGGCAGATCTTCTGTTGGCCTTTCAGCGAAATGATTTCA
>NW_010568651.1:0-234 GCF_000687285.1 Phaethon lepturus
CACTCTGCCTCCTCACTCTCTTCCACTGGCTGATGATGAAGAAGAAGAAGCAGAAGAAGGAAGAGGAAGAAGAAGAAGCAACAGCAGCAGCAGAAGACTAGGAAGAAGAAGCTGCAGCAAAAGAACAGGAAGAAGCAGCAGCAGAAGCAGCAGCAGTAGCAGCAGGAACAGCAAGAGTAGCAGCAGAAGAAATAGTGTTAGGAAAAATCTCATTCCCTAACTATTGTATCAATT
>NW_010568652.1:0-235 GCF_000687285.1 Phaethon lepturus
CTCCAGCTCCACCAGCTCCAGCTCCACCAGCCCGAGCCCCAGCAGCTCCCGGGAAGGGACTCCGGACCCCAGCCTGGCCTCCGCCAGCAGCCCGGCCGGCTCCAACGACGAGGAGGAAGCCGGCACGCTGGAGGCTGCCTTCCGTGGGGGTCCCGGCCTGCCCCCATCTGCGCCCATCTCTGCACAGCAGGAGCAGCCCCAGCAGGAGCCAGGGCAGGCGGCGGTGGCAGGTCCC
>NW_010568653.1:0-234 GCF_000687285.1 Phaethon lepturus
ATCTCGCCCAGAAAGATGCGTGGCTACGTAGCATAAGTGTTAGATGCTGGATAACACTCCTCTCTAGTCCCAGGCCCTCAAATAAATAAAAGTCCAAGAATAGCATTTAAAATTCCTAAGACCAGAAACATCCCCAGTGCACAAGTATTTCTTCATTTCTTCCCAATTATATATTTTTGTAAAAAACTTCGCTTTTATTTATGTTCCGATAGCCCAGTCACCATCAAGGTAAAC
>NW_010568654.1:0-233 GCF_000687285.1 Phaethon lepturus
ATGGTTCCTAATAAAAAGACTTCATTTTGGTTTTCTATGCTGACTGTTCAAAAATTGTAGACAGTCTTACAACTTAACAGGATGAAGAGTGTTAGAATGAAAAGATACATGTTTAACTGTTAGCTGTTATTATTCTTACTACATCAATATTTAATTTGTGAAAAGATTTCTTTATTTTCAGTTACTTAAATCATATTGAATCATAAAATCATAGAATAGTTTAGATTGGAAGG
>NW_010568655.1:0-235 GCF_000687285.1 Phaethon lepturus
GAATATTTCCAGTTAGTATTTCAGACCTTGAGTACCAAAGTAAGTTCTCTCTCCTCTCATTTTAGGTGTATTAGAAAAGTGTTCAAATTCAACTAATGGGGATTTTTTTTTTTAAACTACATGAAAGTTGATAGCACAATGTTTCTGTGATGTTTCCACTTGGTAATTACCAAGTGGTTCTTCAGGCATTTAAAGGAAAAATCAATACATTATTTTACCTGTCACATCAGTAGAC
>NW_010568656.1:0-235 GCF_000687285.1 Phaethon lepturus
GTGGGGTCTCCCGCGGGGCCATGGAGGCGCTCGGGCATGGCCCATGGGACCCTCTCCTGGGGCCAGCACCCAAGCCCCTTCCCCATCCCTGCTCGCCCTGAGTGGAGCCCACCGGGCTGGGCTGTGCCAGGGGCTGCGCCCAGCAGGGCTGGTTCCGACCGGGCGCTGCTCCGGGAGCCCCACTCACCATGTACGGACACCTCCGTGCCGTTTCCACGCCGAAACACCTCATCAG
>NW_010568657.1:0-233 GCF_000687285.1 Phaethon lepturus
ACTTGGTTTTGGTGATTCTTTCCTCCCATGCATTACATACATTTTTATCCTTTCAACTTCAGAAGGGCCATGTGGCTAATGGCAGACAGCTTTGTAGGATTCAGGTGCCTAAGAAGTCAGCAAGAAGACAGCTGAACAGATAATCGACTTTTGGTTTCAAAGGTGTCAGCTTTTATTTAGCACACCTTCTTTTCTGAACGTGAGCATTTCACAGAATCACTAGGTTGGAAAGG
>NW_010568658.1:0-235 GCF_000687285.1 Phaethon lepturus
GGTCACTCACGAATCGGGAGGAGTTGTCGTTGCGGATGGTCTTGGCGTTTCCAAAGGCTGCAGGGGGAGGACGGGGTTACAGCGTGGCCGGGGGGGCTGTGCTGAGCCCTGGCACGGGCGCAGGGCGCGAGGCACGGAGCACGTACCCTCCAGCACAGGGTTGGACTGCAGGAGCTGCTCCTTCACCTTGTCCACCTCCTCCCCTTTGCTGCACACAGCCGCCACGTAGGCCATC
>NW_010568659.1:0-233 GCF_000687285.1 Phaethon lepturus
GAAACCACACTGTGAGCACGCTCCAGAGCATCCTTATGTTTTAGGAAAGAAGACTTGGATTTTCTAGGTGTGCTGATATTGCAGAAGAGGCAATGTGTGCCCAGCTGTAGTAATAAAGCTGATTCCTGAGCACAGGGGCCAGGATGTGGTAGGAGTAACACTGCTGGGATATGGGGATGGAAACAAAACAGTCCTACTAAAAGCCAAGGGAAGGTGATAATCTTACACAGCAC
>NW_010568660.1:0-235 GCF_000687285.1 Phaethon lepturus
GTCGCGACATCAACCTGGACGTGGGGCGCGTCCTGGGGTACCGGCACTTCTGCAACAAGGTGTGGAACGGGGCGCGCTTCATCCTGCGGGCGCTGGGGCCCACCTACTGCCCCCCGCCCGGCCTGCAGGTACCTGTGGGGCTGGACCCACACTTGGGGGGCTGGGACCCCGCTTACGGGGCTGGGACCTCACTTATGAGGGTTGGGATCTCTGCTGATGGGGCTGGGACCCCCAC
>NW_010568661.1:0-235 GCF_000687285.1 Phaethon lepturus
GCCTGGGACTCTTCCCTGTAAGCAAAGTGGGGATTAGGGAAACAATTATGTTTGTTGGTGCTACAGCAGCGCCTTGCCTTTCATGTAATGTCCTATTGTGGTCTGTCCCTCCCATCACCTATTTCTTCTCCAGGGCACGTTTGCACACCAATGTCCCCAGTGAGGAGATTTATAATTGTCTCTACTCACATTAAATCAGTGTATGAAGCTTGTCCGCTTGATTTCATAATTACCT
>NW_010568662.1:0-235 GCF_000687285.1 Phaethon lepturus
AAAATGAGGGACACCTGAATTTGGCAAAGTCATTCAATGAAGTATCCAGCATAAGAGGGAGTATTCCCAAGTGGATGAGTAAATTATTTGGTCAAAAGAGCGTGTGTTCAAAGGAGCATTCAGAAGTGAAGTCTTGGGGTGAGAGGAGGCAGCTCTGTGAAACTCAGCTCAGTTCGTGTGGCAGCCACCCAAGCAGCGTGAGCACTGGGAATTCTTAGCAAACGAGTAGAAAACA
>NW_010568663.1:0-235 GCF_000687285.1 Phaethon lepturus
GACTGTGGTCCGTCTGAGCAGCCCACGAGGAGCGCAGAGCCCCGTGGGTAGCGCTGGGGTGGTCTCGGGTAGCCCTGGGGGCACTGGGTGCTGTGGCCAGGCCTTGCAGGGCTCTCTGGGGACCTGTGACATCTAAGGGGCTGAGCAGGGCGAGTGAGCCCCCTCCTCGTGGTGGGGCAGGGACGGGGGGAGGCCAGCTCTCCTTGGGGGCGCAGGGGTAGATGTGGATGCCGCG
>NW_010568664.1:0-234 GCF_000687285.1 Phaethon lepturus
CTGTGTGCAGGGGAAAGAAACAGCGTGCCACCTACTCAACTTTTTCTTCAAACTGCGTTCACTTAACTAAAATTTGGAAAAACTTGAGCAGATGGATCAGTTTGGGGAGTTGTCTATGACTTCAGAAGATGACAACAGTATTTAGTTCTCAGAGGGAGGTTAAAGACCTTGGGTTTTATAATATTTTCCTCTTAATTTGTGATAGATAAAACCAGTGTGACGAAACGCAGTACA
>NW_010568665.1:0-235 GCF_000687285.1 Phaethon lepturus
CACAGACTCAGACCCTCCTTTGGGCAAAGTATTCTCTAACAGCTGGGCAACAGTTGGCCCAGTAGTACCAACATGAATTTCAAGAATATTTTTTAATTCCTCCTTATCATCAATAGTTTTTAATTCCAGTTTGTCAAATGGGTCTTCTTCACATTCAAAATCAGCTGGGTTGAAGTCTGTTTTTGGACAAGGTGGACTGAGAACCTTTTGCTTCACAGCACTGCTGTTGGCTGGC
>NW_010568666.1:0-235 GCF_000687285.1 Phaethon lepturus
AGCACAGGGCAGACGGCATCGCACCGGGATGCTTTCCCAGTGGGATTTCGCACCTCGGTGGGCTCCCCGGACGGCCTCTGCTCCCAGGTCCCAAGCAGGGGGTCCCAGCTGGCAGGCAGGCACCCCTGCCTGCAAAACCTGCCTTGTCCTGCAGGAAAGGACCTCAGGCCGGAGCAGTCAGACCTCCCTGGCAGGGCAGCCCCACAGCCGGGGAAAGTGCCAGAGTGCCGCCGCG
>NW_010568667.1:0-235 GCF_000687285.1 Phaethon lepturus
CACGAGCTTGGGGACCCCCGGCGGCCCCGCGGCAGCCTGCGCTGGCAGAAGGGCAAGCGGTGGGCAGGAGGCTGCCAGCCACCGCTTTTAATCTCTCTTTGGGATTTTCACGCGGGGATCAGCACGCGGAGGTGTTACACAGCCCTCCGCTGAGCCCACCTTCGCGTTTCGCTGAGGAGCGCTTCGGTCTGCCTGAAACCCTACCCGTGCCACGGCAGCCCTTCTCGTAAGCCAG
>NW_010568668.1:0-234 GCF_000687285.1 Phaethon lepturus
TGTGGAAAGTGGTGCTGCAATTGCCCAAGATGTGAGTGCAGAGGCACAAGTGCCGCGTGGGGGGGGTACCTCCCATTGCGACATCACGAAGCGATGGACTGTGACATCACCAAATGATGGACTGTGACCTCACATCCCCTGCTGCATATATTCGGGTGCCGGCAGAGCCTGGCTCGTGGTTGGACTCCTGACAAGCGTGCCTGTGGTGTCTGGAGGGTCAAGCGAGGCTTCTCC
>NW_010568669.1:0-235 GCF_000687285.1 Phaethon lepturus
CCCAACCCCTGCCCACCCCGCCAGGCGTCCCCAGCATGAAATATCTCATCATCCAGCTCTGCTGTCCATTGCTATGCAAACCTGCTTCATTCTACCAGTAGCCTGAATGCCTTTAAGTGCTTAAGATAAGTATCTGAGCTCATTTACATAATTGCAACATTATGAAATACTGTTCAGTCAAATCAGAACATTGTTGGTTGAAAAAAAAAAAAAACCCACCCCAAAAAAACCCCAC
>NW_010568670.1:0-235 GCF_000687285.1 Phaethon lepturus
TGGCCATAAGGACACGATCCAAAAGGTTGACCTGGAGGTAGCAGGGACACAGCCGACCTGCAAGGTTGACCTGGTGGCCGTGAGATGTTACAAGAGGGTTGACCTGTTGTCTGTAAGGACAGGGTGACCCAAAGGTTGACCTGGTAGCCATGACACGGTCAAAGGTTGACCTGAAGGCAGAAGACACATTACCCACAAGGCTGACCTGGTGGCCATAGCTACATTGATGACCCAG
>NW_010568671.1:0-235 GCF_000687285.1 Phaethon lepturus
GCATAGGTGGCCAGGGGGAAGTGGATGCGAGGGTAGGGCACCAGGTTGGTCTGGAACTCGGTCAGGTCAACATTCAGGGCCCCGTCAAACCGCAGTGATGCTGTGATGGACGAGACAACCTGGCTGATGAGTCTGTTCAAGTTGGTGTAGGTCGGGCGCTCAATGTCCAGGTTCCTGCGGCAGATGTCGTAGATGGCCTCATTGTCCACCATGAAAGCGCAGTCCGAGTGCTCCA
>NW_010568672.1:0-235 GCF_000687285.1 Phaethon lepturus
CTGAAGCTCCTCCGAACCAGCAGCCCCCGGAGGGCTCCTGTAGCTCTCCGAAACCTGTAAAATTTCGCTTTCTGAAACCCGTTAAATCAAACGCGTCGCTGCCCGATTTAAAAAAAAAAGAAATAAAACTCACTGTACGCTTTGCACCTGTCAGTCCTGCAGCGGCGCGCGGAGCCCGCATCTGCCTAGAGGTGCCTGTATATACCATTACTCCTATGTAAAATACAGCGCGGAG
>NW_010568673.1:0-235 GCF_000687285.1 Phaethon lepturus
CCTCGGTATGGCCGCAGCTAGCTGCCTCCTGGCGCTCCGGCCAGGCGTTCACTTTCTACTCAGGGTCTGATGTTTTTTTAAAAATTAGCCAAATTTGTTTTTTTTTTTTTAAAAGATCTAAATTAATTTAACAGAGGGAGGTGTAGCAACTGTAGCCATTTTGCAGACCTGCATGTGAGCGCAGCCAGCCTGGTAGGAGATAGGGATCAACAATCTCCAGAGAAAAGGGTGTTTT
>NW_010568674.1:0-235 GCF_000687285.1 Phaethon lepturus
GTCCCCTCCCAAGATCTTGCCCACCCCCAACCTACTGATGAGGTGGCAGGGGCATGTTGGAGAGACAGCCTTGGCGCTGTGCCAGCATTGCTCAGCAGTAGCAGTAGCTCAGTAACACCTACTGTTAGGTGTTATCTACCTGCTGATAGGCAGCACTGCTATCTCATCAGTAGGTAGATAACACCTCATAGTAGGTGTTATCAACACCTTTCTAGCTGTCAGTACAAAGCACAGC
>NW_010568675.1:0-235 GCF_000687285.1 Phaethon lepturus
GGCCGGCGCAAGGCGCAGAAACGCTGCCGTGAGCAGAGCGGGGATAATCCGTCCTCCGAGCCCGAGCAAGGGCTTTCCTCTAATTCCCCAGCACGGACAGGTTAAGTCCTGGCTTTGCTGCTCGCTGCGGGGCTGGGACGGTAAATGCCCTTGACTCCAGCTCTGCCTGTCCCCGGGCTCTCCTGCCCTCTGCCCCTTCGGGGTCTGGTTTTTGGCTGCCTCGGGCAGGTGCTTG
>NW_010568676.1:0-235 GCF_000687285.1 Phaethon lepturus
ACAGAACATAGCCATCCATGACAATGTTCCAATCATGTGAGCTATCCCACCATGTCTCTGTAATTGCAATGATATCATGGCCCTGTGAACACACCCAGATCTCTAGTTCTTCCTGTTTACTCCTCATGCTGTGTGCGTTGGTGTACGGGCATTTCAGGAAGGGAGTCGATCGGTTGTCACAGAAAATCTTAATGTTGTGACCCTCCCTTCGCATTTAGTTTAAAGCCCTGTCAAT
>NW_010568677.1:0-235 GCF_000687285.1 Phaethon lepturus
CGGGCGGGCGTCAGGCCGCAGCCGCCCCGGCCTCCCGCCGTGTTGCTGAACAGGGCGGTCTGGGGGTGCTTTTCTGCCGGCGAGGAAAACAAACGTCCGGCAGCAGGGACGGGACAGCCGGACCGCCAGGACGCGGCCTGCAGAAGGCTTGGCACGTTACCCGGTACCTTGGGCACGGCCCGGTTCTAAGCAGTGATTACAGCACCCGTCCGGTTCAAAGACCTTACGGCAGGAT
>NW_010568678.1:0-235 GCF_000687285.1 Phaethon lepturus
GGACTTGGGGATATAGGTAGATTAAAAATTGAATATGAGCCAGTGTGGTCTAAACAGTATTGGAGTCTGACAACACCTCATAAAACGAAGCTTTATGGGTGCAGTAAGGAAGATTAGCAACAATGCACCCATACAGTGACTCACCCAATCACTGATAGCAAACACAAGGTCATATGTAATGTCATGGCTCCAGTGGACTGACAGGGACACTTAGTGTCTGGGTCATCTGGAAGCA
>NW_010568679.1:0-235 GCF_000687285.1 Phaethon lepturus
GGGAGGGGACACAAGCAGCAGGAGCCAAGACCAAAAACTCACTCACTGTAAGCTCAATGTTCCCATTCATAATACATATTAGAAGCTGCACAGGTGGCTTACTGTGATGACTTGACACTGTTGTCCCAAAAAGTGTGATCTTTATCTAGTATATTGTCCCACAAGCAGGGTCCAGTCTTGGACCAGTATAGTATATAGTCCGGTATAGGCCAATCTTACACACAGAGCCAAGATA
>NW_010568680.1:0-235 GCF_000687285.1 Phaethon lepturus
TTGCATGCGTGGCTTTTGCTTTACTTATTAATTATTCTTAATTAGTAATTTTCTGCTGCAACACACATGTGAACTAATTTACAAGTTATTTATAAATGTATATATTTAATGTCATTAGAGAAAAAAATAACCATTTTAATTTGAAATCATTATCTAAGTTGATATGCAGTACTATTAAATCCACTGTAGTTATTTTAATAATGTACTGAACTGTAGTCTTGATTTCTTACATTAA
>NW_010568681.1:0-234 GCF_000687285.1 Phaethon lepturus
TTTTCTTTTGTTTGTCTGTTTCCATGAGAACTCCACCTCTGCAATGCACCACTTCATCTGCCCTCCAGAAATGCAGCCCCCAGCAGTGGTGGCCTGGCCGTACCTTCCTGAGAGCAGCTTCTGCTGTGTACTTCCTAAGCACCCTCTGCATATCACTGGTCAAGAGAAGAGCAGGCCTCATGGCACCTGAGGAGAGAAAATGCAGGTGGTTGCTAGGAGGATGGCACTACATGG
>NW_010568682.1:0-235 GCF_000687285.1 Phaethon lepturus
TTTCTACAAAGAAAGGTGTTATTCCCATAGACGATACCTACCAATGGAAAGAAATTACTGTAAGGATATTTGACTAACAAACTGGTATTTCACACAGTTTCACAAAGACGTTATTCATTCAGCAGGTAAGGTGTTCAACAAGACATATTACCTCATATTATTTGCAAATAAAGCCATTAAAGGATATTAGAGAACAAGTCCCATAAGGAGTGGCTGAGGGAACTGGCGTTGTTTA
>NW_010568683.1:0-235 GCF_000687285.1 Phaethon lepturus
GAGGCCCAGGATGCACAAGAGTTGGAGACTGATGGTGACCAGGCCGCCCACAGCTTCCGCCTCCAAGATGAACTGCTGCTGCAGAGGTGACTCTTCCTGCAGTACATCCTGGAGCGGTTCGAGCATCCCTGTTACCCCACAGTCCCCAGAAAGGGGACCCAGTCCCGGCCAGGCGTTCCACTGCCCCAACCCCAGCTGCCGATGTAGGGCAGTGGCTGGGGCAGGGGAAGGTTTG
>NW_010568684.1:0-235 GCF_000687285.1 Phaethon lepturus
GAGGAGCAGGGGTGCTCCTGCCCCGTTCGCTCACGAGTTCTTCCTCCAGTTCCGTTCCAAGGGACTGTGTCCGTGTCTCTGTACCATGTCTAGCAGTGAGAAAACCCGCCATTTCCAAGCCCCGAGCCCCGGCATGTACCTGAGCCGTGGGCGCTGCCCGCAGGGGCTGGTGTGCGTGCGTGCGTGTGTCCATGAAGCCCGGGTTTATTGCTCTGTATCCCTCCCAGCGCCATAA
>NW_010568685.1:0-235 GCF_000687285.1 Phaethon lepturus
CTGGTGTCCAGCCAGGGTCAACCCACCAGAAAGACAAAGTGAATCTAGGTCACCCCCCTTGCTTGTTTGTAACGAGGCTAATTCTGATTTCATTCATGTTGCATCCTCAAGTTTGAGATGGGGGAAAAATGGGAGATTTGAAACGTCAGGTCAGCCTCAAGGTCATTCTTCTTAAACCCCATCTTGCAGCAAAGGAAGTGGCTTGATGTTGCATCCCAAGGCAACATTGATGGTG
>NW_010568686.1:0-236 GCF_000687285.1 Phaethon lepturus
ACCGGGGCTTTAATCCCCGAAAACGCCTTTTTTTTTTTTTTCCCCCCAGGACAGTCCAGTTCAAGCTGGGAGCCTAGCTGCTTTTGCTGCTCCCAACTTTTCAAATCTCGCGACTAAGTCTTTCTCCTGCCTTATTTCTCTTTTTTTTGGGGGTAGCAGTAAATCGTCAGCAAACAAAAAATAAAAAAAAGGGGGGGGCCGAAGGAAGAAAATGCAGTAAACAAAAATATCTTTTT
>NW_010568687.1:0-235 GCF_000687285.1 Phaethon lepturus
TTTTTTTTTTTTTTTTAAATTGTCTTTACTCACCAAGGCCTTTCCCTGCTAGATCGTGATCTGGTGGGTACTCCTAACAGGGCACAAATTCGGGAGGCTTGCTCCCGTCAGCCAGTGTGCATTTGCACCAACCCCACCCACGCTGGGCATGCCCAAGAAGGGGCAGTTGGCTTAGCTAAACTGGTTTTAACATTTATCGCATTTTTTTCCCCTCAGGATCCCCCGAAGACACACA
>NW_010568688.1:0-235 GCF_000687285.1 Phaethon lepturus
CAAGGGACTCTGTCAACCAGTCTCCTAAACATGCTAAAGCCTGCCCTCTGGAAGTCCAAGGCAGCAGTTATGCTGACCCTCCTCTTTACTCCTCCATGAATCAAAAACTCGATCATTTCATGATCATTATGTCCAAGACAGCCTCCAACCATCACAACACCCACAGGTCCTTCTGTGTTCACAAACAACAGATCCAGTGGTGCACCTTCCCTAGTTGGCTTACTCACCAGCTGTG
>NW_010568689.1:0-236 GCF_000687285.1 Phaethon lepturus
TGCAGTCCCAGGATAGCTTGCTTATAAATATTTCCGTTGGGACATTTTGGTCCTTGCCATAACCTCGGTTTTGGTACCACCCCAGCTCAAGGCTCTTGGTAAATGCTATAGGCAACCCCTATAGCTCTGCACTGCCCACTGCTTTCCCTCGTAAGCTCCCCCAGCCCTGCCAGTGCTGTCCCCCCACTCTGCTCCTCAACCTGGGGGTCCCAGGCGGGGGTCCTGGTGTGCTCGAT
>NW_010568690.1:0-235 GCF_000687285.1 Phaethon lepturus
TGTACGTCAGGGGCTTTGGCCGCCGCCGCCGCTCGTGTCCCCGCCCGCTCTGCGTCAGAGCTGCCGCTCGTCAGGAGCGCCCTCTGCCGGCTGGGGCACCCTTGCTCTCCCTCCGCTGTAGCCTTCGTGCTTTTGCCCCTTTAGGAAGGGTTCCCCGGCGCGGTCTTCCGCTCTGGTGCCCTTCGCCTGGGTGGCTTCTAACTCAAGCAGGATGAAGAGGCAGACAAAATATTCT
>NW_010568691.1:0-235 GCF_000687285.1 Phaethon lepturus
GGGCGTGGCCGGTCAAGGGGCGGGGCCTGGGGGGGTGTCATGGCGGAGCCCAGGGGCCCGGCGCGCTCCCAGTTCGTGCTGGTTCCCGGCCCAGTTTAAACTGGTCTGGCCCCGTTCATACTGGTTTTCCCCCGTTATACTGGTTTTCCCCCATTCATACTGGTTTCGCCCCCTTTTTACTGGTGTCATCGCAATTTAAACTGGTTTCGTCCCGATTCATACTGGTTTCCCCCCC
>NW_010568692.1:0-236 GCF_000687285.1 Phaethon lepturus
GTCCCTAAAAGACACCGCGCTCCCCTCTGCGATACTCACAGGCGGTCCGGGCTCCCCTGGGGCTCCGGGATCTCCCGCTTCACCCGGCTCACCCTGCGTGAGAAAAAAGCAATGGGGCAGATGCTGCCGGGTGCTGGGTGGTGCGGGCAGCTCTTTCCGGCCCCAGCACCCAGCCTGGGACCCACGCCACCCTCCCAAACATGGGCTTACCTTTTCTCCCACGGCACCCGGCTGTC
>NW_010568693.1:0-236 GCF_000687285.1 Phaethon lepturus
CCCCCCCCGGGGAGGTCCCTACCCACGGGCTCAGCCTCTCCAGGGACCCAGTTCCTCTCTTTTCCTAGGCAGAACGGAGCCCGAAGCAGTTTGCATGCTAAGCGGAGTAATCAAATCTCATGCTTCAGGGCATCCTCACCGCTGGCGGGGTCGGGATGGGACCCCCGCAGCGCACTGGGCATCTATCCCTTCCCTCTCGCAGAAGGCTCAGAAAAAGCGAGACGGGAAAACAAGAC
>NW_010568694.1:0-236 GCF_000687285.1 Phaethon lepturus
TGCATCCAGACCTGCACCCGCACCTGTACCCGAACCCACACACACACCTGCACACACACCTGCACCTACACCCACACCTGCATCTGCACCTGCACCTGTACCATCACCTGCACCTGTACCCACACCTGCACCTGCACTGCACCCACACCTGCACCCACATCCACACCTGCACCCTCACCCGCACCTGCATCCAGACCTGCACCCACACCTGTACCCAAACCCACACCCACACCTGC
>NW_010568695.1:0-235 GCF_000687285.1 Phaethon lepturus
AAAAAAAAAAAAAGAAAATAGATCTATACCTTCTGAAAACATTTCACAAAAATAGGTGCTTCAGAATTAAACTCCATTTAGTTTCAGAGTAATTCTTAATAAGATACAGGAAAATAAGTTTAGATGAAATATGTAGAAAAAAAATATCTTTAGGACCATGACATTAAGCTTCAGAATTACTGTTTCTGTTAATTAGTTTCCTTCAGTTGCTGGCTTCAGATTAGTTTATCGGCAA
>NW_010568696.1:0-236 GCF_000687285.1 Phaethon lepturus
CCCCAAAAAATGCTTGGGAGCCCCCAAAAATGCTTGGGAGCCCCCAAAAAGTCCCTGGGAGCCCCAAAATGCCGTTTGGCACCCAAAAAAAGATATTTAGCACCCCAAAAGAGATCTTTAGTGCCGCTAAAGAGACCGTATGGGCCCCAAAAAGGCGTTGGGTGCCCCCAAAAAGATATTGCGCACCCCAAAAAAGCCCCTCAGCGCCCCAAAAAGGCCCTGGGCTCCCCAAAAAA
>NW_010568697.1:0-236 GCF_000687285.1 Phaethon lepturus
GATCCTGAACTGTTGTACATATTTCTAACTAGGCTAATGCACAGTGCAAATTCCTTTTTTAATTGTTTTTTAAGTAGACGATACTAAAGAGAGTACCATCTGATATTCCTACCAGTACCCAGTTGTAGCATAAGGTGTCAAAAACGAAACAAGTACACAAAAAGCGTTCGCTGTTTTAACAAACTGTTTTCTTTTAAGAAAAGTTCTTGTATTTCTCCCCGTGTTTGAGATGAACA
>NW_010568698.1:0-236 GCF_000687285.1 Phaethon lepturus
CCAAGCTGCGCTCCGTGCGGCTCTGCCGGCATCCCTCCTCGTGCGCGGCTGAGTCGACGGCCCTCGCGGCTCACCAGTAGATCCCGTCTCGCCCCAGTACTTTAATTCCTTATTCCCTGCACTGACAGCTCTTCCCGCCTGTCCAGCCGCTGAAACTCCTTCTCTTTGCTCCGTAAAGTGCAGCTAATTTTGCTGGTTCACTTCAGGTCTGTCTACAAGACATTTTCTACGCCTCC
>NW_010568699.1:0-236 GCF_000687285.1 Phaethon lepturus
GGAGGCTTAGCTCAGTACTGCTTAAAAGCAGGTTTGGGATTAAAATTCAGAGCTACATAATCTCCATGTTATAGGTTCAAGAGCATACTAGATTTACAGGAACTGAGTTTACAGCATCTTCCCATCTCCTCTGGTTTCCTTGGGAATAAAAATATGAGTGTACTGGCCAGGAGCAAGCTATTGCAAATTTCAATTCATTTTCTCCGACTGAATCATCAGGAGACCACTATTGCAGA
>NW_010568700.1:0-235 GCF_000687285.1 Phaethon lepturus
GTTTTATTTTTTTCCTGTAAGTGGGAATTCTACTTGAAAAAGGATTTCAGATTTTGTGCCTGTATGAATTAGAATTGACTTTCTTACCCACAGAGCCCCTTCCACACAGGGTTAAACAACTAACAACATAATTTGTCTTTTCTTTGATCAAAGTTTAATCAAACAGTAACCATGGGGATGTGAAGATGTAAAGGCAGAAAAATCAAACACCATGCATAATACCTCTTAATAGAGG
>NW_010568701.1:0-236 GCF_000687285.1 Phaethon lepturus
ATGCCTGCGGGGGAAGGAGGGCTGGAGGCGAGGGTCTGGCCAGGCACCGAGCAAGCTCCTGTCGGTCCCCAGGCCAATTGTTCCCCCTTTTCCTGAGGAGCGGTGGCCTGGGCATGGCTACCCTCCGAGCATGCTGCGTCGGCCTCCTCCACGGGGTCGAGCTCTGCAGGCGAGGCAGAAGCCGACAGCTCTGCATCTTCGGCCTCTGCTGAGGGGATGGGTGCTCTGTACCCCTC
>NW_010568702.1:0-236 GCF_000687285.1 Phaethon lepturus
GGGTCCCAGCGCCTGCGCCTGCAGCAGGGCCCCCACCTCAGGGTGCCCCAGCACCTCCCTGTGGGCACAGGGAACTCACAGCACCCGCTCAGAGTGCCCAGTACCCACCACCACCCAGGGAACAGCACCCAGGGGCGCTCAATGTGCCAAGGGGTCCCATGGGTGGCACAGGGTGCCCAGCATGCCAGGGGCACAGATGCTGTGGGGTCCCATGGGTGCCACGGGGTGCCACGGGG
>NW_010568703.1:0-235 GCF_000687285.1 Phaethon lepturus
AATTTTTTTTTATTCTCTGTTCTACAACTAAATGTGGTCTATGCTAAAGTGATACAGCTGTGTGACTTGGAAGGTGAATATTCATTTCACACACCTGACAGATAAATTAGTAACAAATGTAGTTTTGCACATATACTTAAATACAGGGAGAGTACACTATCAATTCCAGTCAAGCTTTCTGGGAGAAAGAATTGAGGACGGCACTTTTACCTCATTGCCTACAACATGCCAAAAA
>NW_010568704.1:0-236 GCF_000687285.1 Phaethon lepturus
GGGGGGAGGAAGCTGTCTAGGCTCCCAGGGCAGGCCCCCAGGGTGGCCCCCAGGGGTTGCTTCTTTTCCTGTGTAGAATTGGAGAAAAACTTGCCCCTGCTAAATAAACAGAATGTATGGACAAAAATGATAAAATCATGCAGATTGCCCTTTGTCAGGGCTCTTCTGGGCCCTTTTGGTGAGGTTCTTGCCAGCTGCTCGTGCACCTCCAAGGCACCACTCATGCCCTGGCTCTC
>NW_010568705.1:0-236 GCF_000687285.1 Phaethon lepturus
CTGCCAAAGAGACGCCCCAGCAGCGGTACCGGCGGCTGCAGCACGAGGTGCAGGAGCTGGTTAGGGAAGCAGAGCAGATCCAGGTGAGCATCACCCTTGCTCGGGGACCGGCGGGGAGGCTGTACTAGGGGGGTGACACGGCCACCTTTCTTCCCCACCCCAGAGCAGAGTGAAGGAGTCGGCGGCAGAGGAGGAGCTGACGCCCATGGCCTTGGCCAGGCAGGTCGAGGGCCTGA
>NW_010568706.1:0-234 GCF_000687285.1 Phaethon lepturus
CCCCATCTTTCACCAAGTTCTTTTTTTATCATGCAGGAAGCAAGTGTGTTATCTCACTGAGACTTCAGACTGCTGTGTAGAAATGTGTATTTCACAATGTAGCAGAAAGATAGTTGGTAAGTTTCTGGTTTTGGACTTTTTAATGTTTGGTAACCCTGTGCATCTAACCTCAGCAAGAATCTGATCAAGTGTCAGTACCAGTCCTATATTTTCTAAGGCAATAAATTCCATTAC
>NW_010568707.1:0-235 GCF_000687285.1 Phaethon lepturus
ATCATTCATACCTTTTTTCAGTTTTTGCATCATGGTTTACTGCTCCGGGAGGCTCTTTAAGCAGAAGTTTCAGTGAGCTGAAATGCTGAGTACTGCTCTCATCAAGAACTAGGAAAATAGGCACAGTGAGCGAGTCAAGTTCCACGAGACCATTACCATGGGGAGATGGAAAAATATTCTCGTACTGTAGTATGCACAGGCTACTTAGAGTGTGAGAAACCATCTTCAAAAGACA
>NW_010568708.1:0-236 GCF_000687285.1 Phaethon lepturus
GAGGAGGAGGAGGGCGGTGAGGGAGGCGTCGGCGAGGTGCAGCCGGATGCCGGAGGCCAGGCGGTACTCCTGGTACTGCTGGATGCACATCTCCCGGATCACCTTTGTCACCACCTTGGTCTCCAGCTCCGTCTCCGTTTGGTTCACCGCCGGACCAGCCTCCGAGGCGTTCTTCCTGGCGGCGGGTCCGATGTTGTATTCGGTCACCGTGATGTTAAAGCAGTCGGCGACGAAGA
>NW_010568709.1:0-235 GCF_000687285.1 Phaethon lepturus
CAGCTGAAGCAGAATTTGGCAAAGAATGTGAAAAATAAGAGCAGCTTCTGCAGGTAAATTGGTCAGAAAAAGAAAGCAAAAGAAAATTTACCGCACTTCTATCCCCCTTAAACCTCCCAGTAAGTAGGACAGGAGAACTAGTGACAACTGACAAAGAGAAGGCTGAAGTACTCAGCAATTTTTTGCCTCGGTTTTCACTGTCAATCACTCTTCCCACATCTCTCAAGTCCCTGAA
>NW_010568710.1:0-236 GCF_000687285.1 Phaethon lepturus
AGAGATGCAACATACAGATGGGCTCATGATCCATGGGTGAACCTTATCATTGAGGCCATCGCACAGATCACCCATGTATGCAAAACATGCCGCAATCAAGTGAGCCAAGCAAGTAAATTCTCCCTGGAATAGAATGTGGTGGCTGGGATATTGATATGGTGAGACCTGGCTGATCGACTGTATTGGTCCACTGCCACAAGAACTCGCCAAGGCAAGCACTGCATGCTTACCATGGT
>NW_010568711.1:0-236 GCF_000687285.1 Phaethon lepturus
GAGAACCAACCCGTGCCAGTATCAGTCGCCCCTGTGCACAAGAAGAAATATTGGAAGCTGAAGTCAGCTTGTTTAGTAAGGAATGAAGAATCTTCTAAGAGGGAGCAGGAGGAAGACGTGGATGAGGCAGACCACTCCGAAACAGAGCCGTCACAGGAGGAAGAAGAGGAAGAACTCATAAACGAGGTAGTAACGAGCTGATCCTTATCCCTGAGTGAGCTGCAAGATATGCAAAA
>NW_010568712.1:0-236 GCF_000687285.1 Phaethon lepturus
ACAAGTTCAAATAAAAATGTAGTAGTAGTTGTTCTACGTTAAATTTAAAATGTTATTCTCTATCCAGACTACAGCAGCTGTAGCCAGGAGCAGTTTCATTCAGATTTGTATCCATGAGGTATTAATGTTTTGGAGTCACTCTGACATCTTTAGAAATTTTCACTGTCATTTACTCAGATAAATCTGAGAATATCACAACAGCAAGATCCAGGGTGCTCTGAATTTTTTTTTTTTTT
>NW_010568713.1:0-236 GCF_000687285.1 Phaethon lepturus
GAGATGGGGCTGGGGGAACCTGGGCAGGAGTGACGGGGGGACATGCTGAGGGGGTGAGGGAAGACAATGGTGGGAATTGCAGCCAGACAGGGCACCAGCTCCTGGGGAACAGCTAGATACAGCCCCCTCTTCCCAGCAGATCAGGGGGATGGGGACTGCAGGCAGTATTGGGGGAGGCTGAGTGTTACCTGTGGGCAGCTGGTGTTTCAGCCGGCTGGCATGAGATACAAAACCCA
>NW_010568714.1:0-236 GCF_000687285.1 Phaethon lepturus
TGTCCGTGGGAGAGGCAGGCTGCGGCGAGCAGGGGCCGAAGGACACCGGGACCTTGGGATGTTGCGCAGGAGAGAGAAACACAACGCAGATTTTTAGGGGGATTAAGCTGTGTTGCTTAAGGTTGCTAAAACATGTGTTTCATCCTGGGGCTGGGGAGGCTGGGCTATGGGCACCACTCGTGGGTGGCACCCACAGGGCTGGGGAAGAGCAGGGAGCAAAGGGAGGCCCATGAGAA
>NW_010568715.1:0-234 GCF_000687285.1 Phaethon lepturus
CTGCTGGACCTGTTGTTTGGAACAGAGAAGGGCTTGTGGGTGATGTGACAGATGGAGGCAGTCTTGGGCATAATAATCACAAAATGATAGTTTATGATTCTTGGAGAAGTAAGGTGCGGAGTGAGCAGAACTGCTACCTTGGACTTCCAAAGAGAAGACTTTGGCCTGTTTAGGAGACTAGTAGAGAGAGGCCCCTGGGCCCATGGGAGGCAGTCCTGAAGGGCAAAGGAGTCC
>NW_010568716.1:0-236 GCF_000687285.1 Phaethon lepturus
CGGGGCTGGGAGCAGCATGGCCGGCCGGTGGAAATCTCCTCCCACCCGGGCTCTCGGCGACGGGCCGCATAGCGGCAGTTATAGTGATGCAACTATTTTCTAATTAAGCTACAACTTGTCTTAGTCCCACACGACTAAGACATGGGAGACAGCACCAGGATCAAGGGAGGGCACGGCCAGGATGCATTTTGTGTTGTTGAGCTTAAGCCCCAAAACACCACGGGGAGGTTTGCGGG
>NW_010568717.1:0-236 GCF_000687285.1 Phaethon lepturus
TGATCTTAAAGGTCTTTTCCAAACTAAAAGATTTTACGATTCTATGATATTTTGGAGGCCAGGTGATAGAATTGGTTAAGTCAGAACAGTTTCCAGGTTAAGTTATATGGGAGATGTCCCTGTATGTGGGAGTTGTATGCTATCCCATAATTAAGTTTGTAACATCAACAGTCCACATGACTTCTTGCTTTGTAGAAACGAGAATAAATAAATATAAATTTATATCTCAATGGAGG
>NW_010568718.1:0-234 GCF_000687285.1 Phaethon lepturus
GACGTCATTGCTGCAACAGGGAAAGGAAGAAAGAAACAGCTTGCTGGTGAAGTGACGTGGCTGGCCACACAAATTTACCAGTTGGGTAGAAGCCTCCCCAAGTCCAGGCCTGGCAGTGAAGTAGTGGAGAAAAGAATCATATAATCACCCAGGAGTTCGTGTTGGAAAGGACTTTTAAAGATCCTAAAATTCCAGCCCCCCGCAATGAGCAGGGGCATTTTCAGCTAGATGGGG
>NW_010568719.1:0-236 GCF_000687285.1 Phaethon lepturus
AAATGCTTTTGCAGAGCTAGAATATAGATGGTCTGCGAAGCGTGAAGGGTAGGAGGCAGATGACAGCTCTGTGACTGTTCCTCCGTTACACAAAAGCAGGCTATAGGGACCGAAGATGAAAATGGCACCTCAGGCTGATGATTTGTTCATTCGACCCAATGACACAGAAAGAGTGCTAAAGGAGCCATGCGTCCCTTCATGTGCTATCACCGGCAGGTCCTGTCCACTGTTTAAAG
>NW_010568720.1:0-236 GCF_000687285.1 Phaethon lepturus
GTGCCATTCATGTCGTTGCACACAAAGATGTTGAATGGGTTTCATCACTCTTCATTTCTCCCTAAATAATTTTCTGTATCTTATCTAAATGAAACCCATTATTCTTCCCCCCGTTTCAATCACTCGCCATGATTGCGCCTCAAATTGAAATATTTATTCATTTTCTGGGTGATTCTTCTTTTCTTGCTCTCTGTGGGTTTGCTTTTTTTCTTCCTCCCCCCTCCCCTTCCCTCTCA
>NW_010568721.1:0-236 GCF_000687285.1 Phaethon lepturus
GACCCACGGGGACAGTGTGGATGGGGGGGTCCCACGGGGACAGCGCCTCAGTATTGGGGACCCATAGACACAGCCTTTTGCCACCCTTTGAGCCCCCACGGGTGCCCTGTGCCGTCAGGGGAGGACAGAGGGGGGTCCCCAAAAAGAAGAGCGAGGCGCTTTCCCCCGCCTCCTGCCCCTGCAGATTTCCCGGCATGGAAAACATGGAAAAGTGAAAATGAAAATGAGCCGTTTTC
>NW_010568722.1:0-236 GCF_000687285.1 Phaethon lepturus
CCTGCACATGCCCTGTGAGCGCCCTCACGATCAACCAATCCATAATGTTCCCCTCACTTCCTGTGAGTTAATAACACACAGATGTTCCTGTCTCAAAAATTGCCTATTATTCTTTTCTTGTGCCTTAATAATACAATAGACCCTATAGTCAGGTTATATATATATAGTTGGTAATTAATATAGATGACATCTCAGTGTTACTGAAAATAAGTGTCCCGATCCAATGTCGGGGGAGG
>NW_010568723.1:0-236 GCF_000687285.1 Phaethon lepturus
CTTTCCAAGGCTGGGTCCCAGCTCTGCGCCTGTAATGAATCCCCCACCCCCTCTGGTATCCTGCAAGGCACCGTCTCTGCCTTTGATGAAGGCACCATTACAAACAGGGGTTTTGTCCCGGCTGTGTCCAGGCCACCGCTCGGGAGGGGACACTGTAGGGACCCTCAGGCTTTTAATTAAAGTTGACTTATTGGAGGGGTCTGGAGGCCCCTACTCCCCCTTCCCCACCCCTCAGG
>NW_010568724.1:0-236 GCF_000687285.1 Phaethon lepturus
TCATAGATGGCCTCGTTGTCCACCATGAAGGAGCAGTCTGAGTGCTCCAGGGTGGTGTGGGTGGTGAGAATGGAGTTGTAGGGCTCCACCACTGCTGTGGAGACCTGTGGGGCTGGGTACACAGAGAACTCCAGCTTGGACTTCTTGCTGTACTCCACGGAGAGCCGCTCCATGAGGAGGGAGGTGAACCCAGAGCCTGTGCCTCCCCCAAAGCTGTGGAACACCAGGAACCCTTG
>NW_010568725.1:0-236 GCF_000687285.1 Phaethon lepturus
TTGTTATGATCTCCATTTGGACACTGAGCCACTGATTACGACTCTTTGGATGCATGCGGCCATGCAGACTATTCCGTATCCATCGAATAGTCCATCCCTCAAACCATATCTCTCCAATTCAGCAGCAAGAATGTTGTGCGGGACCATGTCAAAGGCTTTACAGAACTCCTGGTAGATGACAACAGTAGCTCTTCCCTTGTCCATTGATGCAATCACTCCATCACAGAAGGCCAGCA
>NW_010568726.1:0-236 GCF_000687285.1 Phaethon lepturus
GAACAAGGAGCTCAAGAATGCCCTGCAGAACCTGATTTTAGAAGTAGGATTTCAGCAGCAATAAACTGCCCGTCTCTATTCACAAGTTTTTGCCAACTTGTCTCAGGCAACTTGTGTCTTTTGGGCATTGTACTGGTTATAATCGTGTTCAGAAATGGTTGCTTTCCCCCAGCTTCTCAAGGGGAGGAACCCAGTCTAACCGGCCCATTCTGTAAATGAATGTACCACCACACTAA
>NW_010568727.1:0-236 GCF_000687285.1 Phaethon lepturus
GTCCTTGTTGAACTTCATAAGGTTCTTGTTATCCCACGCTTCCAGCCTATCCAGATCTTCCTGCAAGGTGGCTCTCCCTTCCTGTGTCTACTTCCCCCACTCACTTTGGTATCACCAGCAAACTTCATGAGGATACACTTGACCCCATCACCCAGATCGCTTATGAAGATATTATACAGCATTGGGCCCAGTATCGAACCTTGGAGGACCCCACTTGTGACAGGTTGCCAGTTTGA
>NW_010568728.1:0-236 GCF_000687285.1 Phaethon lepturus
CTGCTAAGACTCCCTTAATCCCTTCTCTCAATACTATGCTGGGCAGCAGGTATATTCAGGTTTCTTGGATTTCTTCTCTGTAATATGAGAAAAATATGCCACTTCTCTAAAAATACAAGTACCTTTAATTCTTCTTGAGTGCAATTTCACATTAACTTTCATATTACTCTTGCATGTTGATTGACTGTGGCGGACCGAGGCGCGTACTTTGTCTTAAACATTTCTTGGTGCGGAGG
>NW_010568729.1:0-236 GCF_000687285.1 Phaethon lepturus
TATGGTCTAGATTTCCTTTACATTATATGGGTTTAAAAAGTGCAAAATATCAAAACTGAGAAACAAAGTCTTAATCTTGAGGACTAATATTTAACTAGTCATGTTTTTTCATAATGCCTATGATATGTTACACTTGTTTGCACATAAGACTGTCATGACCTGTTTCGAGTAATCAGGCATCTCAGTTTTGCTCAGACCTATACGCAGTTTTAGATAAACCTGCAAGAATGTGCTTT
>NW_010568730.1:0-236 GCF_000687285.1 Phaethon lepturus
GGAAGGAGTGTGCAAGAAGCGTGCAAGGAGCGCGCGGGAAGCGTGCAAGGAGCGCGCGAGAACGGTGCGAGAAGCGCGGAGGAGGAAAGAGCGTGCAAGAAGTGTGCAAGGAGCGTGCAAGAATGGTGCTCCAAGTGTGGAAGGAGCATGCCAGGAGTATGCAAGGAGCATGTAAGATCGGTGCCAGAAGCGCACAAGGAGCGCGCAAGGAGCGCGCGTCTCGGCCAGCAGTGCCC
>NW_010568731.1:0-236 GCF_000687285.1 Phaethon lepturus
TGCCATGACCCCGCAGGGGACTCCCTCGCATCCACCATCCTCCACAACGGTGCCTGGCTCTGCCGGGGGGCAGTGGGGGTCCCCCAGCACCCTGCTGGGATGGAGCCCCATGGGGACAGCATCTGTGCAGAGCCAGAGGGGCTCGCGCAGCCCCTTTTCCCCAGAGCTGTGGGCTGGGGAGGGCCCTGGGGCCACTGTCCTGCTGGGTGACAGCAGCCCAGGGACTCGCCCGAGCA
>NW_010568732.1:0-236 GCF_000687285.1 Phaethon lepturus
AACAAGAAAAACAAAATACGCGTAAACCACTTTCTGTCACAGAACGGTTCAAGTAAGGTATTTTTTTATGGCAGGCATTGCCCTTGTCTGTTCGCAGAATCCCAGAATCACTGCGCTTGAAAGGGACCTCCTGAGACCCTCTCGTCCGAGCCAACTGCTCCAGCAGGGTCAACTTGAGCTGGTTGCTTAGGACATAGCCCAGTTGGGTTTTGAGTGTCTCCAAGGATGGAGACTCC
>NW_010568733.1:0-236 GCF_000687285.1 Phaethon lepturus
TCCACAAGCTAGAGTAAATCATGAAAACACAATTCTTGTCTGTGGAGCCCCGGAGTTTCATTCCTCAGTTGCCAAGGCAGCTGCAGAAGTGTTTCTGGGTACTTCCCCCATTTTACAGGTAGGGAGCACACGGCAGTGAGGTGATCTGCCCAAGGTCACCAGGAAGCCCATACTGTTGGCGTCCCACCAGTTGTGAAGGGACAGATAATGAGAGAGGAAATGCAGAGGATTAACTG
>NW_010568734.1:0-236 GCF_000687285.1 Phaethon lepturus
CCCCCCCCCCGCCTGTCTCTTGGCTCTGATCTGTTCGGGAAGAGGCACTCGTGCTTTGAAAAATGCTCCACTTCTTGCTAAATCCACTGAGCACCATAACTCCGGGTGACTGGGACAAGGAGGAGCCGTGTTACTGCATACGAAGCGGGAGGTGGCAATGGCAAGGTCCTTTCTGTGCTCTGTGACTGCTCCAGGGTGCCGGTGGACCGGCTGGAGGGACCTTGCCCTTATTTATG
>NW_010568735.1:0-236 GCF_000687285.1 Phaethon lepturus
ATGGGGGTGTGTGACCCCAGGACAAGCAACAGCAAAACCCTCTTGGGGTTTTGGCAGATCATTGGATACCTGGTGGCTTCTTGGTTTCCCTTAGGACTTCGTAGTTTCTCTTTGGACCTTGCTGCAGCACGGGGGGGATGCGAATGCTCCAGGGAGGGTGATGGTGGCAGCAGAAAAAGTCTGAGCAAACACGTGGCTCGGAGCTGGGGCACAACCGTGCTCTCACGGGCTGGGGG
>NW_010568736.1:0-236 GCF_000687285.1 Phaethon lepturus
TGGCCAGAGCCTCCAGGAGCAGCTCTCCGCTGCAGAGCTGCGACGCTTTTTGCGTGCCCTTTTTTCCCGGAGGAGCTTGTTTTCTCTCGCTGTTCCCGTTCCCACGGGTCACTCCAGGGATCTTCGTTGCTTTACTGCTCTTGGTTTGCTTGGCTCTTCGCCGTGCCCTCAGCAGCTGGGGCAGCTGGGCACGCGTCCCTGGTGCTGTCCTGCTGGGAGCTGGCGCTTGTGCTGGG
>NW_010568737.1:0-236 GCF_000687285.1 Phaethon lepturus
GATATAGTGGTGTGTGCCTTGTCTAATTATACGCATTATACAATTTGCCATTGTTGGAGACTGTTGTACCATCTTTCATTCATTTAATAATGCTTTTGCAAATTGGCAGATAGCATTTGGGCTAAAATACACACAGGGTTTTTGCAGGAATAAAACATGCTCTGCCTTTTCTCTAGTGTAGAGCAATTTGTCAAGTAATTAGCCAACCTAATTAAATTTTTGTAGCACTAATCAAA
>NW_010568738.1:0-236 GCF_000687285.1 Phaethon lepturus
CAGAAGTAGATTATAGCCCTTCAGATATACAAGAGACTACTTTTGCACAGAAGATTTCCCCTGTGGAGCAGTCATCTTACTCTCAAGAGAAAGATATTTCAGAAATTATTTCAGTTTCTCAAATTGAAGCTTCATCTTCAACTTCCTCAGCTCATACGCCTTCCCAGGTAACTTCACCACTGCCAGAGGAAACTTTTTCAGGTGCTGTTCCACCCAGAGATATGTCACTACATTCT
>NW_010568739.1:0-236 GCF_000687285.1 Phaethon lepturus
TGAGATGAATTCTGCCAACAAGAACTGACTACCCCAACATTCAAAAGGAGCTATTTGAAGGTAGACACTTGGCAATAGGAGAGCAAACACCATTCCTGCCAGGTACATACAATTTCTTCCTTTGGGAAGAAATCACTTTTTGAATAACCATATATTTTGATGTCAATTGAATTTTAACTTTCCACAAAAAGGTTTTCATGACAGTGTTGGACACACTTGAAATGAGTAAGTATCAC
>NW_010568740.1:0-236 GCF_000687285.1 Phaethon lepturus
GGCAGAAAGGGTTATACTACTCATTGCCTGTATATGAGACTTACTGTTTTGGTTTATTGTTGTTAAAGGACGTGAGCTTGTTATCACTGGAAACACTTGCCAGCTCTTCGTGGAACATTTACGCTGTTTAGATTAGATGTTGGAGTTTGTCTACTGAACGAAAAAGAAATACTTAGTTATACAGGCTGTAACAAAATTCAGTTTCCTTCCTTCCTATTCCTTTGTTGCAATACAAA
>NW_010568741.1:0-236 GCF_000687285.1 Phaethon lepturus
TTTGTGTCCCCATCCTCAGCTTTTAACTGACTTGTGTGAGAGGACCTCTGCTCCGGCATACAGACGCATACAAAGCTGCTGATGTTTTCCCTCTGGTCTGGAGATCCTCTGCTTCATTAGGGTGCCCAAAAAAGTTCTGGAGGCATTTACAGGGGCAGATAAGCTGCCCTTCCTCTCCTGCTGGAGATTAGGACTCTTGTTCCCCTTTCTGTGATAGAATTAGGTGAAATGAATAC
>NW_010568742.1:0-236 GCF_000687285.1 Phaethon lepturus
CCGTGCTAATTTTCCAGCAGATGTCAGGGTAACTGGAAGTCCACTAGCTGGACAAGAGCCTGCTTGTAGCTGAAGTGATGATGCCTCTTCATCAATATGCAAATGATAAGAGGGCTGGAGCAAATTTTCCTATGAATACAGGCTGAGAGAATTGGGGTGGTTCAGAATGCAGAAGAGAAGGCTCCAGAGAGACTCTCTATTAACGTTCCAGTACCTGAAAGGGACCTACAAGAAAG
>NW_010568743.1:0-236 GCF_000687285.1 Phaethon lepturus
GGTTTTGTTTCAGGTCTGAATCCAGAGAAGTGAACACTTGTAACCATCAAACCATGTGACAAATTGAGTTTGAACAAACACTTTTTACAGAATAATGGTAAGATTTTAACAGTTTGGAAATTCATTTCCCATAGTGCTGAAACTACTTATTTTTACTAAATAGTGCTCTGAGCTCAATGAATTGTAGCCTCAGGCCTGAGAGTGATGTAAAGATTTAAAAAAAATACAATTTCAGG
>NW_010568744.1:0-236 GCF_000687285.1 Phaethon lepturus
TCAGTGTCCTAAAAACAA
Source organism: Phaethon lepturus (assembly GCF_000687285.1). Classification (NCBI taxonomy): domain Eukaryota; kingdom Metazoa; phylum Chordata; class Aves; order Phaethontiformes; family Phaethontidae; genus Phaethon; species Phaethon lepturus. The sequence goes on from NW_010568744.1 coordinate 19, forward strand.
ATGTCCAAGGTAAGACATTACTAATCGTTGCAGAGTACAACAGCCTGCAAAAGACAACACCAATCTTTAAAAAATACAGCAAAGCTGAGACCATGATGTAAACCAAATAAACTAATATCGTGACCTGCAGCTGTCAACAGATATAAAGTCCTTAGTATTCTCTAATTGATCTGTTATTATCTCAAAACCTTCGAGCCCCACATTGGACACCAAAAAGG
>NW_010568745.1:0-237 GCF_000687285.1 Phaethon lepturus
ACAATGGTGGGATGCTGGAGGCCAAGAAGTAGAGGCTGAAAAGGCCTGGGACACTGGAGGGCAAGTAGAGGCCAAAGAGGGTGAGTACAGGCCAGAAAAAAGCATAGGCTGAGAAGGGGTGGGAGACTGGAGGACAAAGTAGAGGGCAGAAAAACCTTGAGGCCGAAAAGGTGTTGGAGGCTGGAGTGCCTCCTGGGTAATAGAGAAGGACCTTTGGGACAGCTAGAGTGGCTTTCC
>NW_010568746.1:0-236 GCF_000687285.1 Phaethon lepturus
TATTGAAACATTTTTTATTGTCTTTTATGGCTGTAGCCAGATTAACTTCTAGTTCATCTTTGGCCCTTTCAATTTTCTCCCTGTATAACCTCATATTTTCTAGCCCTCCTGACTTGCCTACCCTTTCTTCCAATCATCTTAAACTTTCTTTCTTTTCCTATGTTCAGCCAAAGCTCTCTGTTCAGTCAGACCAGTCTTCACCGCTGGCTTGTCTTTCAGCACATGGGGATGGCCTG
>NW_010568747.1:0-236 GCF_000687285.1 Phaethon lepturus
CAAAATGAATAGGAACAGGAAGTGCCAGTTGGGCTCATTGTGGAAAAGACCCATTTCAAAAACTTTCTACATACCTTTTCCAAACCTGCTGCTTCCTAACACGGATTGATATTTCCTTTCTTAACTCCACATTGACCGGCTAGCTGGGAGTCAATTAATATGATTTTGTGTGTTCTGATTCCAATGCTAACATCACGCATTTTCTCCCCTTCAGGTCACATAGAGTAAATGGAAAA
>NW_010568748.1:0-237 GCF_000687285.1 Phaethon lepturus
CTCCGCACCCCACGGCCGCGCCGTGGGGGCCTCTGCTCCAGGTCCGGGGAGCAACCCTGCCCGCCCCACCGGGTCCCCGAGCCTCGGGGAACGAATGGGGTAACGCGCCCCAGGTTTTGTCTTTTTCCCCCTCCTTTATAATTCATCCTTGGAGGGGGGAAGGTCCTGCGCCCCTCATCAAGCGACACTGCTCTGAAGCCGCCCGAGCGGTAGCCCACGGGTGCCTGCAGGCGCGCC
>NW_010568749.1:0-236 GCF_000687285.1 Phaethon lepturus
GTCAAGCACTCCTAAAGGCAGCTGCAATGAATGTGTGTAACTGTATTGCCATCCGAGATGACACTCCTATGGAGCTTCTTTCCAATGTGAACGGAAGTGCTGAGATGTTCAGTCTTGCCAATTTTCTGGTAGAGGGAGACTGCCTAACCTCTTCTGTTCCTGGCATCTTACTACCCTTCCTTTGAAATTCAGTATTCTGTTAAGTCTTAGCTCTTTCACTCTTTCATGGAAGGCCA
>NW_010568750.1:0-237 GCF_000687285.1 Phaethon lepturus
CCGAGCACGTGCACGGCCCTGCGCGACGGCCGACGCGGGGGTTGAGCAGTGAGTCACGCGGGATGTCGATCGTCTTCCTGCCCCGGGAGAGCTTCAGATTTCCGCAAATAAGAAAACGAAAAGTGAAACTTCCCGGGGTCGCTGAAGTGAAATCCTGTCTGTGTCGGCTTTCAAATGCCGACGTCTTTTGTTTTTACCGTAATCGGATTCTACCGTAATTAAGTGACTAATTGAATT
>NW_010568751.1:0-237 GCF_000687285.1 Phaethon lepturus
CCTTAGAGTGGAGCTGATATCATCTAAAATGCAAGCATCGCCAATGCAGACAGCTGGGGCCCAATGCAGCTGACCCATACATGCATCTAGAGTCAACTGAGATGTCCCAAGGAGACCCCTCCTGGCTTCCAGCTAACGCTCTGGATGGGCCTGTTCTCACAGAGGTCCTGGCTCACTTCTGCCTTGTTTTGCAGATGCCTTTGAACATTTCAAATGTCTCTAGGGAGAAATCCCTTG
>NW_010568752.1:0-237 GCF_000687285.1 Phaethon lepturus
TGGCACCTGAAGAAAATTCAACAGCTTTATGTCTAGACGAGTCAGAAGGAGATAAACTAGGAGTCTGAAGTCTACTAGATTTTGTTCTGATGTGCTGAGATGCTAATGCAACTTCACTTACTGCACCTTCTGTAGACAGAATCCCATTGTTTTCCTTTAGTTTTGCTATTTGTAATGTGTTATTAGCATCTGTCACATGTGTGGACTGATCACGTCCTATTTCATCTTCAGCTGATG
>NW_010568753.1:0-236 GCF_000687285.1 Phaethon lepturus
TTCCTTCTTTCCTTCTTTCCTTCTTTCCTTCATTCTTCGGTCCCTCCATCCTTCCTTTACCTCTCTCTCTCTCTCGTCCCCCTTTTTCTCTTCGCTCCTTTCTTTTTCCCTCTCCTTCTTCCTCTCTCTCTTTCTCTCTGATGGGATTTACCAGATTTATTCTCTGCGCCACGGACTTGGTGCGTGTATGTGTATATTTTTTATCTTTTATACATCTGTTTTCACTTTGCACTTTC
>NW_010568754.1:0-237 GCF_000687285.1 Phaethon lepturus
GTATGGTCACCCCGGTCTCCTGTGTATACAGCATCTCTTGCATCCTGAGAATCCTGTCAGTCCACGGCCAGAAAAAGGCCCATCTCAGTGTCATCATGATCTGGTACGGCTCCACCATGTTCCTGTATGTCAAGCCATTGGCCCAGAGCTCCCTGATCTGAACAAACTCATGCATACCTTTCACACAGTTGTAACTCCTTTGTTGAACCCCTTCATTTACACACTCAGGAACAAAGC
>NW_010568755.1:0-237 GCF_000687285.1 Phaethon lepturus
ATCTGGGATTCTGCGTGCAAGTTAATCACAGCGTTTCAAAGTGAAATATTTCCATAGTTTGGAGCACTCAGATGAGTTTAAATTACACATTTTACTGGATTTTAATTGCAATATTTCTTGATATAAATAACTTTGTAAATATCCTTTTAACCTCGCCGCATGAAAAGACATTGATTTACAATCACTCTAAAATTTATAAGCCTTTTTTTTTTAATAACACCCCCCCCCAAGCTAATG
>NW_010568756.1:0-237 GCF_000687285.1 Phaethon lepturus
GTCATCATCCCCCATGAGGTCATCGTCCCCCCTGAGGCCACCGGCATCCCTGGGGCCACCATGGTCCCCGTGGTCCCACGCGCCCGGGTGGCAGGAGGCTGAAGACGCCGCCGCGGAGGAGGGACCCCGGCGTCCCGGCACCGCCCTCTGCCTCCTCTTCCTCCTCAACGTGGCCTTGGTGGTGGTCTGGCAGGTCCTGCTGGCCGTGACCTTGGCCTACCGGCACGACTGGCCCCG
>NW_010568757.1:0-237 GCF_000687285.1 Phaethon lepturus
ACCTGATTCACAGAATATTTATTTTAACAAAGGACATTCTGCACTAACTGTGTACGAATGACGTTATCACAGCACAGTCTTGATACCACACCATAATTAAGCTGTGAGCAGAATGTGCAGGTACAGCGATGTGCAGAGAATCACTCTTCTCTCTTGCGTTTCACATTCTTGAAGGTTCGAAGTCTCTCTCTTCTAGCAAGTTTATTAGAAGGGAGAAGCTGTCTTTTACTGCCTCCA
>NW_010568758.1:0-237 GCF_000687285.1 Phaethon lepturus
TATTGGTTAAAATATTTCATTACACCTGTGTAAAGAGAAAAGGACAACAAAGGCAAAAGTGACAGTCACAACAAAAACAAAAACCACTTAGGAATCCAGGTGAGATTTCTTCTCCTTCTTGCTGATATGACTCCCTTTTCTTTTCTGCGCAGTAGATTCATTGCTGGTACTTGTTTCTCCCTGGTTTATTTTCTCTTCCAAAGGCTTGGAAGCCTGTGATAACACAAGAAATAAAAG
>NW_010568759.1:0-231 GCF_000687285.1 Phaethon lepturus
TACTGAGGGAGCACTCGATCCCCTCATACAGCTCATAGATAAAGATACTGAACAAGACCGGCCCCAGTACTGATAGTACTTGCTATCTGGTCTCGCAGTGTAACATTATGAATGGGTTGGGACAGGGGTGGAAATCAGTAACTTTTCCTGAAACTAACATGTCTTCTGCTGCACTGGAACTATTGCTAACTACTACTATATAAGGGGAGGTGCCTTGCTGGACCTGCTGTT
>NW_010568760.1:0-236 GCF_000687285.1 Phaethon lepturus
TGATCTTTTAGAAATTCAGGACACAAACTAAGATATACCAACAACTCAGACTATCCCATGTACATATCCTCCTGATTCTTAATGCATTAAATAATCACAGTTTAATCTGCCTGTCTGCTTTTAGCCATTCATGTCAGGGAAGAGATTTGTTTTAAATGATGTCTTGCAGCTATTTTCTTTTTGACTGTCCAGTTCATTCAGACTAAAGCAAACAGTCTTCATACCTTAAGCCTCAC
>NW_010568761.1:0-237 GCF_000687285.1 Phaethon lepturus
ACCAGCTCTATCCTGCCTGAAACCAGGACATCAGTCAAGGACTTTTAAGCTCCCCATGCTCTACTAGCTGTCCCAGTCTGGCCAAAGGGGTATTCTCGAGCCTATAACGTCATGCTCAGTGTGTAAACTGGAGTTGGCTGGTGGGTGGGAGTCGCTGCTCGGGGACAGGCTGTGAATCACCAGGTGGTGAGAAATTGTTGCATTGGACATCACTTGTTTTTGTATATTCCTTTATCA
>NW_010568762.1:0-237 GCF_000687285.1 Phaethon lepturus
CCCAGCCTCTCCTGGCAGCGGCGAGGGTGGGAATTGGGGAGTGCTCAGCAAATTACGGGATCCGGCCAAGCATCGGCCTTTCGGCAGTGAGCCACGCGGGGCAGGGAGACGACAAGCGGGAAAGACACCCTACGCCACGGCGTGCCTTCGGCACTCGCACAATGATACAGGTAGAGGATGCTCTGCAGGGGCCGGACGGGTGTAAATAGCAGCAAAATGTGGCACAACCCCCCCAAA
>NW_010568763.1:0-237 GCF_000687285.1 Phaethon lepturus
GAACAGAAGCAGCTGTAGATGTTATGCCTTTAATAACTCTTTTGTCCACATATGGCACTACAGGATCCTCCAAAACTCTTGTTTTCTGTGCATATGTAACTCGTCATAACACCTGCACACAAGAGTGCAATCTTAAATATCTGTTGCCCTAATTAGGCATCTCTTCCAAATGCCTTGTTAGTAGGGCATACTGGAAACCATGGGATTACCTACTTTCCAACTCTTATTGTGTCCTTC
>NW_010568764.1:0-237 GCF_000687285.1 Phaethon lepturus
CACAACATTCTTTGTAGATCTGGACTGTAATACTTCAAGCCTTTGGATAAAGCTTATGGACAAGAGACATGCAGCACTCTTCTCCATGGTCCTAGGCTTCGTCTAAGGAGATGGATGAGGAGCTTCACTTCATATTACCTTATTCAAAACCTGTTGAATCTGAATGTCAGGATGAACTGCTTTAGGCATGCTCATATGCACATGAAGCTACTCATCTCCAAAACCCTTCACAAACAC
>NW_010568765.1:0-237 GCF_000687285.1 Phaethon lepturus
GGGGACACGGCCCCGGGGTGGCCGCGGGGTGGCCCCGGGGCGCTGACCCCCCTCCCCTCTCCCGCAGCCTCACCAAGGACCACAGGAAGAGACCAAAGTACAACAAGTTACTGGTGGGTCCCCGGGGAGGGGACGCGTCTCTGTCCCAGGGCACGCGCGTGTCCCCTGCCCTTCCCCGGGGGGGTCCCCGGCCTCGCTGTCCCCGGCCCTGTCCCCACTGCCTGTCTCCAGCAGCGT
>NW_010568766.1:0-237 GCF_000687285.1 Phaethon lepturus
GCGGTCGCGAGCTGCGCGCTCCCAGCAGCGACACTGGTTGTCGAACCCTGCGAGCAGCGCAGCGCCGGCGCAGGGAGAACCGGCCTCGGGGCAGAGCGACGGGCGAGACCCGCCCGGGGTGGCGGCCATTGAGGAGAGCGCCCTTCCCGGCAGAGTCCCCCGTCCGTGGTGAGCGTGACGTTTGGGGTACGGACGGCTTCTCTTGCCCAGCCTGGGTCAGCTGCCTCGGCCTCCGCT
>NW_010568767.1:0-238 GCF_000687285.1 Phaethon lepturus
GGGCGGGTGCCCGGGCAGCGAGGGAGGGCAAGGTGCCAACGGGCAAGCTGGGGGAGACCAAAACACCGCTCTAATCCCGCCGGCCTTTCCGCTCCCTCTCCTTATTTGTCTCTGAAGGGCATTTTCAAACCCTTCAAGATGGCCTCAAGTGGTTTCCAAGGCGACGGTGCTAAAGTCATCACTGCCATGGAAACCCTCTCTCTGGCATAATATAAATATTTCCCTTGAAGGAGGCTGG
>NW_010568768.1:0-237 GCF_000687285.1 Phaethon lepturus
CCAGATCATAGATAAATATATTGAACAGAACCTGGAATTGAACCCTGAGGAGCACCGCTGGTGACTGGTCAGCCCCATTCACTACAACCCTTTGAGCTTTACCCTTCAGCCAGTTCTTCACCCAGTGCATCATAAACCCACTCATCCCATAGTTGGAGAACTTGTCCAGAAGGGTGCTGGACAAGTACAAGTGCTGACAAGAGGGCCAGTATCAAAAGCCTTACTAAAATCTGGAAA
>NW_010568769.1:0-237 GCF_000687285.1 Phaethon lepturus
AGATAATTAGCCAAGCACACCTGGTTCTGGAGTTGTTACTGCATACAGAGCCAGTTTAAGCCTCTCAAGACTCAAAACACAGACTTCCCTTAAACAGTATTGATCCTCAGGCTCCAACCTATCCAAGCAAGGTGATGCCAATACTTTCAATAGGTTTTATAATACAGCTATTTTCAGATCTTTGTGCTAAACTAGAGACCTTGATTTTCCAAAACATGATTTCAAAGAACAACCAAC
>NW_010568770.1:0-237 GCF_000687285.1 Phaethon lepturus
GCAGGATTGTTTCTCTCACATATTCTCACTCTTCTTTCCCAGTTGCTGTTGCGCAGTTGTTTTTACCCCTCCTTAAATACGTTATCGCAGAGGCACCGCTGGTGTTGCTGATGGGCTCGACTTTGGGCAGTAGCAGGTCTGTCTTGGAAGTGGCTGGAAGTGGCTCTGTCTGACATGGGGGCAGCTCCTGGCATCTTCTCACCGAGGCCACCACTGCAGCCCCCCTGCTACCAAAAC
>NW_010568771.1:0-237 GCF_000687285.1 Phaethon lepturus
ATATTGCTCTGGTGCAGAGACCAAGAAAGGTTCTGCACAGGCTGAGTGCTGCCACGTCTGGAGCCTTGTCACTGGAGATCTAGGTTTTTACTGGGGTATAACTCATGCGACAGAAAATGGCCTTGGTGGGTATATGCGTACGTATATGTGCCGTATATTCACGGCACAATATCTGCAATCTGAAGTCTAGAATAGCCAAATGCAGGTTTGTGTTCTTACTCCTGAGAGTCGGAAAGC
>NW_010568772.1:0-238 GCF_000687285.1 Phaethon lepturus
CGGGAACGCGCTGCCGCCCAGGTGCCGGGCTGCAGCTGTGCCCCGCTCTTGTGCCAGGGCTGGCCGGCAGCAGCGAGCACAGCTGCGGGAGGCACGCACAGGGTGGGGAACTCCTCCACTGCCTGACGGAGCTCTGGGAGGAGGTGAGCAGGGTGAGGAGTATCGGGGAGTCTGAGGAGATTGACTGCTGGAACTGCACCCTCCCGTCCTGGGACAGGCCTGTCAGCCAGACAGGACA
>NW_010568773.1:0-238 GCF_000687285.1 Phaethon lepturus
ACCCCATTCACGCCCAGTGGGACCCCCACAAGGGGCAGGGAGTGCTGAGGACCTTCCCCCGGTGTGTGCTGCATGCGGTGTGCTGGTGTGAGCCCCTCCGCTCTCTCCCCTCTATTGAGTTGACAATTTTTTGTTCTGTTTTTAGACTCCATCCTCCATCTTTTCTTTTTGTTTTGGCTCTGGATTCACCCCCTGGGGCTTCGATCCCCCTCCCCACCGCTTCTCTTTTCAGTTGTCC
>NW_010568774.1:0-237 GCF_000687285.1 Phaethon lepturus
CCATATACCATGTACACTTTCCTTAGTCTTCCTTTTGCTCTTTAGGTATTTGTAGGATCTGTTTTTGTTGTCCTTCAGGTCACTAGCGAGATTCAGCTTGAGTTGGGCTTTGCCTTTCCTAACCCCAACTCTACACGCTTGGGAAGTTATCATTGATGTCCTTGTCATGGTTTAGCCCGAGCCATCAACCAAGCACCACAGAGCCACTAGCTCCCCCATGGTGGGATGGGGGAGAGA
>NW_010568775.1:0-238 GCF_000687285.1 Phaethon lepturus
GCCCCCGGCGGGACGCGAAGCGCCCGCCCAGATGCTAAGCGCCGTGTCGGGGCGTAAAAGCCCCCCATCGCGATATAAACGACGCTGTCGTGACGCAAGCTGCCCCCCATTGCACTGCCTGGCCCCGTATCGCAACGCCTGGCTCCGTACTGGGATGCCTCACCCCGTATCGTGACACACAACCCTGTATTGCGATGCCCAGCCCCTCGTCGTACCACCCAGCACCACATCACGGTGC
>NW_010568776.1:0-238 GCF_000687285.1 Phaethon lepturus
AAAAAGATAAGCTTTTGCTCTGCTAGAAATGTCAATGGCTTGGAGAACAACTTGCTTGAGAAAGAAGGATATCATAAACAGAGATCCAAATCTGAAAGCAAAATGATGACTGTAATCATGCTGTTAGTTATTGTTTAGTGAAGAAAGAAACCAACAGTTTGTCCAACTTGTCTAAAATAGACAGCAATCATGTGAATGCATCATCACCAAGAGCAATATCACTCAGGTCTCCCTTTCC
>NW_010568777.1:0-237 GCF_000687285.1 Phaethon lepturus
ACATGCGCTAACCCAACAATGGAAATGTATCGGCATATAGTGGAAAAGTACTAGCATATGAAAGGCTTGTGCAAGCTGGAAAATATGATAAGCTTTGGTGGGCGGTAACGAAGCACGGGGAGTATATAAAGCAACAGCATCTACAAATAAACGCCATTTGCAGCATCCTCATATTGGTGTCAGTGCTCTTTTGGCCCAGAGGCTGGGGACGCCTCTGTGTCACCTCAGACGGACAAG
>NW_010568778.1:0-237 GCF_000687285.1 Phaethon lepturus
CGTGTCGCACAGCGGGTACACGACCCCGCTTGTGGGACAGCAACTTTGTAATGGCACTGCATATATAGTGTATATGCCTGTATAGATGTGTATATAATGAGGGCACATGCACATCTGTGTCCACGTGTGTGTACATGTAGTTCTGTATGTGTATATACATATGCGTATGCATATAGCATGTGTGTATATGTACATATATAATGTGTGTATGTCTGGGCACGTGTATGTCTGGGCAGG
>NW_010568779.1:0-237 GCF_000687285.1 Phaethon lepturus
TGGCACATGCTGTGTGCTCACCCATGGGGTGCTGTCCTGCCAGGTCTGAACCAGGTGAGCAGAGACAGGGGCTGGTAATGGGTGAGGAGATGAGCCTGGTCTAGCGTCTGGCTGGGGGCAGCAGAAGATGCAGCTGGAAAGAAGGCTGCAGCAGAGGTCCATCTGGGAGACAGGGCTGAAGATGAGCTGGAATCTGGAAACTCCACACAAGGTGTCCATTCAGGAGATGATCTGCCT
>NW_010568780.1:0-237 GCF_000687285.1 Phaethon lepturus
GATTTTATGATTCATGAGGTAAAAATAAAAGATGTATCTATCACTGACACCTGTAGCCAGACTGTGCAGAACATTACTAATGTCAAATTAGATTGATCTGGATGACATTGGTACCTTATAGCGTGCTTCCAAAGTTGCAAATATAACTACAATGATTGACAGACATAGTAACTACCACGGTACAGGTGTGAAAATGCATAAAAGCTGTTAGCATCATTAATTTTGTACTTTTTGATA
>NW_010568781.1:0-238 GCF_000687285.1 Phaethon lepturus
AACTGGCCATTCAGGACCCATAAGTAGTCTCGCTGACCCATAAGTAGCTTTGTGGGACCCATAAGTAGCCATCTGTGACCCATGAGTAGCTGTAGTGACCCATAAGTGGTTTCTCGTGACCCATAAGTAGCCCTGGCAACCTGTAAGTAGCCATCTGGGACCCCTAAGTAGCCTCAGGGATCCCCATTGCCCCCCAGTTGCCCCCCAGTCGCCCCAGTTGACCCCCAGTTGCCCCCAT
>NW_010568782.1:0-238 GCF_000687285.1 Phaethon lepturus
GGTAACGTAGGTCTGAATATCACAAATGAAATAAGTAAGGTATACACAGTTTTAACAATTGATGGCCAAATTAAGAAAAACTGGGGAGATTCAGGACAAATTCCATCCTATGTAATAAAAGAAAACAGCTTGGTTGATATGGCATGTAAATTTGAAGTGAAGCAAGTGTACCTAGCCACTGTGACGATGGTTGGCATTTATATATATAATTTGGAAGACCCGCAACAGTGTGTATTCT
>NW_010568783.1:0-237 GCF_000687285.1 Phaethon lepturus
TCTCCTATCAGGTATCCATTTCGGAGATGTAGAAAGCTTAGGGAGTCTGGCATTTTGTGTCTCAGTGCATTTTGGATCCTCAAATGTAGCATAACTTGAGCTGGAATGTAGTCAGCAAGTACTGACTTAATTTTCTTAAATCTTCACATTTCTAAGCCGGTATTTTGGAAATAAGCAGTGTTTTGGCATGTTTGGTGGCAGAAGGGCAGAGCTAAGACACGGCAGATGTGAGTTTTC
>NW_010568784.1:0-238 GCF_000687285.1 Phaethon lepturus
TGGGTCTGGGGACTCCGTGAGGCCCTGAAAATGCATTTTAGAAGGGGAAAAAAAAACCAACTGGAGGAGGGAGGGATGTGAAGCGGCTTTAAACCTCGGTGAAGTTCCTACCGGCTTTTATTGTACCTGTTATTGGCTTTTTTTAGGGAATTAAGTTAGATTTCTTGGCAGAGTTGTGGTTTTCGGGGCATTTTGGAAAGTAGTTTTCAGTAGCGTAGCCATCGCAGCGGACGTATTA
>NW_010568785.1:0-237 GCF_000687285.1 Phaethon lepturus
TGCAGAGTTTAATTAGTTTTTAAAATCTGTACTCTCTTGATGCATGCCACTGGCAACTGTCAAGTAAACATTTACACTTAAATAGTGGTTTTAACTTGGACCCCTATATTTCTGAGAGGTCTCAGAAAAGTAAGAAATCAAGCTTTGCCATTAAGCTTCAGTTTGCTAAGCAAATGTATCATCACCAGTAGAAAATGTCTGTAGATCACAAAGGTTGAAACATTAGATGGAACAGAA
>NW_010568786.1:0-238 GCF_000687285.1 Phaethon lepturus
TGCCGGAGCTGGGGGTGCCAGGGGAGACCCACAGACAAGGGGCAGAGGTCTCCTTACTGAGCTGTGGTACTCGTCACTGCGGACACCAAGTGCTGCCCAGGTGTGACAAGCGATTAGCTGAGTTTGTGGGACAGGAACCTGGGGGCGGACTAAGGAGGATGCTCCCCTGCGGTGGTGGCCAGTCCGACAGCACGGCACGGAGGCGTCCTGGGACAGAGCAGCTTGGGGGTCTGTCCCC
>NW_010568787.1:0-238 GCF_000687285.1 Phaethon lepturus
CACAGCAGCTGTTCAGCGAACAAGCCTGGGTTTTGTGTGGCTCTGGTTGCTTCCAGCCAGAGCAGGAGCAGGGCCAGCTCCTGAAGGCCATGTTGCAGTGGCTTCTCAGCCACTTCTCAGCCACTGCTGCTGGCACCACTGTTTTTTAGGAGAGGATGAGAGCACTTCAGAGAGCTCCTCATGGTTCTCAGAAATAGCACTGTAATGTGTAAGGGTGCCACAAGAAAGATGGGAAAAG
>NW_010568788.1:0-238 GCF_000687285.1 Phaethon lepturus
GGTTAGGTAAGCCACTTTCTGAAACCTAAGGCATGATGAGAGGCGTTCTTTCCTGTAAGAAGAGCTGCTCATGAATACAGCAGTGCCTGTGCTCCAAAGGAGGTCGAGGAGGAGTACAAGTGGGGACATTGAATGGAGACTGCAGTGCTGGATGGCAAACAGGGGAAGCAGAACTGTCCCAGGATGAAGGACAGCTTTCAAAGCACTGTGCCAAGAACCAGCAATGCAGCTACAGTGG
>NW_010568789.1:0-238 GCF_000687285.1 Phaethon lepturus
GGAAGGAGGCAGCGGGGGAGGAAGCAGAGGAGGAGGAGGAAGGCAGCGATGAGGACGGGACCTCCATCATCCTCATCTGGCCCAGTGGCTCCTGTGTTGTCACTTTCGGGTGAGTCATGATGCCATGTCCCATGGCAGGGCAGCAGAGCTTCCCAGCCTTGCCCAGGCAGCCACCTTATGAATGGCCCCTGCCCTCCGTGCAGAGCCTGGGCAGGGAGCAGGCAGCATGCCGGCAGGG
>NW_010568790.1:0-238 GCF_000687285.1 Phaethon lepturus
CTGCCGGCGCGGCCGCGTTTCGCACGCGTGCTGCCTTCCGTCCCGCAGCAGGTGAAAAGCCCTTCTTCCCCCGGCGCCGAGCTTTAACCACAAGGAGTCCGGATGCCGCCCGGGCTGACCACGCCATCACCGTCCCGCAGCCACGTCCATCCCGGGAAGCTCCGCAGCCCTCGTCCAGCCCTGGTGCCCGCCGGACATCCCTTCACCCCAGCTTGTGCCGGCCGGCGTGGGGGGGCTG
>NW_010568791.1:0-238 GCF_000687285.1 Phaethon lepturus
TCAACAAAACACAAAGTCAGAAACTTTGAAGAGAAGGAGGTATAGAAGCACTCCAAGTCCAGATTCATGCTTTTGCCTCATTTCCCACCACTGGTAGAATTTACTTCTCTCTCAAAAGTTAATGGAGGACAAGTACTACCTGGTAAGCAGTGATGCCTCATAAGTGTTCTGTAGGGGTGCAGAAACACATGGCTTGACTGACAGGTCTTATTGTTGAATAACGGTGCATTTTTACAGT
>NW_010568792.1:0-238 GCF_000687285.1 Phaethon lepturus
TAGGTTCGAGCAGCGTTGGTTGTTTCGGATGGGGCTGACGTGGGGTCCCTGGCCGGCGCTGGTTTCCTTACGGGGTCGACATAAGCCCTCAGGTTCCTGCAGCCAAGTGGTTGTCCCGAACAAGGCTGCGTGCTCCGCTTTTATTTAGGAGTAAGCACAGCAACTGTCAGCAGAGCTAAACTCGATCACAGCCACCGCCCTCTTTGCTGTGGAAAGAGCGCTTACACCAAAATACCGC
>NW_010568793.1:0-238 GCF_000687285.1 Phaethon lepturus
CCTTGGGGACTTCCCCCTTCCTGCCTGGAGGCAGCCGCAGGATCCAGAAGTTCCTGTTCTTCAGCAGGTTCTCCATGTTCTCCAGGCGCCGCTGGAGCAGCCCGTACTCCTGGATGAGGGTGCCCAGCGCCGCGCACTTGCTCTCCAGCTGGTTCCCCAGCTCCACCGCTGTCTTCTCGCAGTCGATCAACTTCTTCTCCGCCATCCCCGTCCGACCTTCCAGGTCGAGCAGGCGGGT
>NW_010568794.1:0-238 GCF_000687285.1 Phaethon lepturus
ACCAGTGCTGGAGGAAGGATCACTTCCTTTGACCTGCTAGCAATGCTCCTCCTAATGCCCCCCAAGAAGCTGGTGGCCTTCCTTGTCACAAGGGCATATTTCTGGCTTATGGTTAACTTGGTGTCCCTCAGGTCCTTTTCTGTAAAGCTGCTTTACAACCACTTGGCCCTCAGCAGGTACTGGTTCATGGGGCTGTTCCTCCCCAGGCGCAGGAGTTTGCACTTCCCCTTGTTGAATT
>NW_010568795.1:0-238 GCF_000687285.1 Phaethon lepturus
TTAAGTGGTACACAAACAATGGCTAGAAATCAGTTCTTCAGTTTCTTCCAAGGCGAGGAAATAAGAGGCAAAAAAATGAAGATAATGGAAGCCAGATTTAAAGCTATTAAATATAGTTTTTCTTCATGCAAGGATACACACAACTCAGTTCTGCCCATTGCCTAAGTAGGTTTTCAATGTCAAAAGCTTGTGTAAAAGTTCAGTACTCCTGTAAAATTGAAGGATTAAGTCCTACACA
>NW_010568796.1:0-237 GCF_000687285.1 Phaethon lepturus
TCCTCACCTTTATGTATTATGATCACGCTTGTTGTGGTAAACTCTTAAGTAGCATGTCAGATTGTACAAAGTCAGCTGGGTCTCAGAAGATTGCTGTAAAAGTAGGATGTGATACAATGAATTTAAGTAGTAAGAAAAGCCTGAGATCGTCCTGGAGCCACTTTATCACTATCTGTTACAGTCTGTCCGTAAGACACTTGCTGATCTGATGCTTTCCCTGACTGGCTTGCTTTCATG
>NW_010568797.1:0-238 GCF_000687285.1 Phaethon lepturus
GTAATGATGATAAGTGTTGCCTTTAAACAGCATGTCTAGGTTAAAAGGAGTAAAGAGGCACTTCTTCAACATCAGCCTGATCTTGTCTTGCAACATTTCTTCTTCTCCTGGAGAAACACAGTGTGTTAAAATGAATTTCCAAAATCATCCCAGGATCCATTAATGTGCACATCTTCTTACGTGAATGTAAAAAGGATTTCAGAGAGAGTGTAGGCTTTTGTCCTAGTGAATTGTATGT
>NW_010568798.1:0-238 GCF_000687285.1 Phaethon lepturus
AGAATGAAAACTCAAATCTAGAGAAACATTCCACACTTTAGGTTGACTGTGGCAAGAAATTTTGTTTCTTACATGCTGCACATGGTACCTTTCAGTTTGATACCGAAAGCTTTAATATTGCAGCTAGTTAAAGCAGTCCACAGCATGTACTGGTCCTGAGCTACTGCAAAACGCAAGTTGTATCTCTGAATTTATTAAGCTAAAACAAAAGTGCTTGAACTTTAAAACACACCCTCTC
>NW_010568799.1:0-238 GCF_000687285.1 Phaethon lepturus
GAACAGAAGCAGCTGTAGATGTTATGCCTTTTATAACTCTTCTGTCTGCATATAGGCACTACAGGATCCTCTCAAACTCTTATTTTCTGTGCATATGTAACTCTTCATAATACCTGCCCACAGGAGTGCAATCTTAAATATCTGTTGCTCTAATTAGGCAAATCTTCAGAATGTCTTGTTAGTAGGGCATACTGGAAACCCTGGGAGTACCTACTTTCCAACTCTTATTGTGTCCTTC
>NW_010568800.1:0-236 GCF_000687285.1 Phaethon lepturus
TCATAATCCAGGAGGAAGCAGTTAAGGAAAACCCAACCTTTTATAAAAATCCTTATTTTATTTCTTATCTGTATGCTTATAAAGATGTATCAGAGAGATAAATCTATGTGGCATAATCATGTAAAACTGCACTGCAAGCATTTCTCAGGAGCCAGCTTCCAGCATATCCACTGCATATTCCTCAGATCGGTGGCATGTTGTCATGGCTAATTCCCAGCCAGTTAATACTACTAGAA
>NW_010568801.1:0-238 GCF_000687285.1 Phaethon lepturus
GTGGCAGGAATGTTTGCCAGCCAAGGGGGCACCAAGGCAGGGTTCACAGTGCTGACTCGTCCCATCACCTGATACCAGAGGTGAAACCACCACCCATCCTCGCTCCAACCCTGACGGTTTTATAAGGGCTGGCAGACGGTTGTGCCCATGTCAAGATGTACCACATGGCTGTTCTCCTGTAGCTTCACGGTTACAGCACCCATAAAGCATAACAAAATGTTTTATGGGTGTCACCCTG
>NW_010568802.1:0-238 GCF_000687285.1 Phaethon lepturus
GCAGTACAAACACAGCAGTTAAACACACTTCAACCTCTATATGTAGGTGTCTATAGATATGCCACCCATTTAAGTCTATGGAGATGTAGGTAGGATTCAGGTGCCCATACAGGTGTCTTGTGCCTCTTGAGATGCTGTAGGGTTTCTGAGACACCCACTTGGGGCTGGTACATCTGGTACATACACATGTCCCTCTGCAGTGGTAGCCGGTCTCCAGGCAGGCTGTCCCAGGGCACCT
>NW_010568803.1:0-238 GCF_000687285.1 Phaethon lepturus
TGGTTTTCCCAACTACCATAGCTACAGGTCACGCGAATATAGATGCACCTCTTTGAGCATCACTGTAAATTAAAATCTAGGTATTAGAATCAGAAGGTCTGTCTTGCCTGTTTAAGTGACTTAAGAGAAAATAATTTACCTTCTTGTTTATTTCCTCTTCTATTCCCTGTCCAGTTGGATCATATATTGTAAGTATCAGAGCAAGTACCAGAAGTACCATAGCAAGTAGCAAGGATTT
>NW_010568804.1:0-238 GCF_000687285.1 Phaethon lepturus
CTGAAGTCTCTTCTGATTGCCCTTGGACTACGTGCTGCAGCTTCATCGCCAGTCACAAGGAAGAGCAATAATGGGTAACAGTCTGAAGGCGGCACCAGGCTGGGAAGTATCCTAGTGGTGTCCTTAACCTGGGTCCCAGGGGGGCAGCAGACTTCCCTAAAAAGGCGGTCTGTCTGGCATATTGGACCCTCTGTTCATTCCTCTCAAAAGGGAGTCACCTACAACTATAACCTGTCTT
>NW_010568805.1:0-238 GCF_000687285.1 Phaethon lepturus
TCTTCTGCCCTCAGGTGTAATCTCACTGAAGCAGCATTAGAAAAAGCAAATAAGAACACATAACCAGGGACAATGATTACAGTTTTGATTGCATTAAAGTGACATTTGTTGGAACTAACAAATAAATTTACTACACCACACCATAATCTTGATAAATTGACCACCTGGGTAAAGAAAGCTACCTAGCAACTAAAAAGATCCATTGTACTCTTCTGATCAGTACCTAAAGATATAGGTT
>NW_010568806.1:0-238 GCF_000687285.1 Phaethon lepturus
CTTTCCCAAAGTGGTTTTAGCTTAGTTTGAAGAGTTAAACAAATTCATGCTACGGCAGCTGATGCATGGGTTCTGTGCAATGTGCAGCTGAGCTGGTACATCCAGCCAGAAATAAGGCACACTCCATATGGCATCTGGTTTGCCTTCCCTTCAGTTTCTTCCTGTGTTAGAGGAGTCAGACTTCAGCCTTATGGCTTCAAGAATATTTGAGTTTTAACCATCTCAGCATTTCCCTCAT
>NW_010568807.1:0-238 GCF_000687285.1 Phaethon lepturus
AAAGAACGGGTACTTGTCGTGCCAGGATCATAGCTGCATTATTATCAAGAGAAATGGTGCAACTGCATTTTTCTGATATATTGGACTCTGCTAATATGCCATTAAAAATATCCTTTACATGATGTTTGCAATAGTTAATGCTAATCATCTACATAGATATAATCTCTATCCTAATTATTATTTAAGTTTTTCACAAAACACTATCGACTGGGTGCGGGAGAAGGATGGACTTCACAAC
>NW_010568808.1:0-238 GCF_000687285.1 Phaethon lepturus
TGGGCCCCCAGTTTAAGAAGGGTGTGAAGGGCCTTGAATGTGCCTAGAGGAGGGCAACAAAGCTGGTGAGAGGCTGGAAGGCATGTCCTGTGAGAAGCAGCTGAGGATTCTGGGTTTCTCTAGTTTGGAGAAAAGGAGGGTTTCCTGGGGCGGGGAAATGGTGAGGAGGTGCTGATCCCTTCTCCCAGCTATCCAGTGACTGGATGCTTGGGAATGGTTCAAAGCTGCATCAGGGGAG
>NW_010568809.1:0-238 GCF_000687285.1 Phaethon lepturus
ATACATGTTAAAAGGGAGCCTAACAACAGAGCCCTCTAACTGCCTGATCTAATTGTCTGATCAAAGAGTAGCAATTTAGGATGACAATAGCACAGGGCAGAATTTGTTAGCTAGTACATGTTGTTCCCAGACCAGCAAACCAGTGAAAAGAGAAAAATAAAGGAGTGTGTGTTTATGTTGTCTTCTCTATTCTTTTTGCAAGGACATAGAAACCTCAGGCACCCAAGGGAGCCCAAGA
>NW_010568810.1:0-238 GCF_000687285.1 Phaethon lepturus
GCCTGCAAGGCTGCTGTGTTATCTTTGAAAGGTGATGGAGATCAACGGAGTTTCCCCATGACTGGAGACCCGTGGCACATGGGTCACCCATCTTCAGAAGGCGCCTGAAGGTCATCCTGGAGAGCTACAAGCTGGTCCCTGGAGATTTCTGCACATATGAAGGAGAAGGTGACTGGGCACAGTCCGTATGGTTTTACCGCTGGTAAATGGGGCCTGCCTGAACTGGTTGTCTTCTGTG
>NW_010568811.1:0-238 GCF_000687285.1 Phaethon lepturus
CTGGGGGAATGAGCTATGCAAGCTTTTAATTGGCACGAACGGCTGCCCTGCCCCTTTCTCACGTTTGCTGGCTCTCCCAAGTCTAACCCTTTTCTAATTCGATTGGAGGGAAGCGGCTTCTGCGGCGTCGCTGCTTGAAAATAATTTTTCTCTGCTGCTCACACAGATTTTTTTTGACTTGCAGCCAGCTGTCCCCATGAACGAGCTCTTAAACAAACAGGTGACCGGGGCCCCGCCA
>NW_010568812.1:0-238 GCF_000687285.1 Phaethon lepturus
GTTTGCTTTTCTCTCCCACAACCTGGCAAAAATGCATGGCAAAAAAGCACACCTGCCTGTTTACCCCATGTTGAAATGTTTCAGTTGTGACCCTTTAACACTGCTCTTTTTTTCACTATAGATCGATTTGGATCCTGATCAAAACCAAGCAGCAGATCCTTTCTTTGCAAAAATGCCAGAATAGGACATTATGACAAATTGCATAACTGCTTTTTATCATCTCCTCAGAGCAGGAAGG
>NW_010568813.1:0-238 GCF_000687285.1 Phaethon lepturus
TAAAAACTGGCCATTTCAGTTTCATTTTTAAAATCTATAAGGTTAAAATGGAGTACTTTATAAAAAGATAAGTATCACCATTTGCACAAAATTGGGTATTTCCATGGCAGAGAAAAACCTCTGGGCCCATTTCCACAGTACAGTTGAAAAAATTCTGTATGCAAGAAAACCCAACTAAACATGAATCACGTGGCAAATGAATATTCAATGACTACATTAAGAACAAATCCTGTAGAAT
>NW_010568814.1:0-238 GCF_000687285.1 Phaethon lepturus
GGGGCCACGCGTGGGCTGCGTGCAGCACGGGGCTGGGGGATCAGCCTGCCGCCACCCCGCAGCACCCCGGACAGGGTGAGGGGGTCCCTCCGGAGGGAAAAGCCCTTTTCTCCCACCCGGGCACCCTGCGCAGCTCGCCCCCGACTTGCAGCCACCTCCAGCCTGTAAATCATTTGCTTTTACGATCCCTCCTCCGGCCCGTTATCACACGAACTTTATATGTTTGGGGCTGCTGGCG
>NW_010568815.1:0-238 GCF_000687285.1 Phaethon lepturus
CTGAAGAGGCCTACCAACACCAGGGCTCTGCACTTCCTCTATGACCTCACTGCTATACTGCTCACACTGCCCCACGCTTTAGCTTCAGTGGAGACAGCAGCTACTACCTTCTCCCACAGACAGCAGACCAGAAATGAGACCTCTCTGTAGTCATAAACTTCCCTTCACGGTTCCTGAAGAGCACTACCAAAGGCACTGCTCTGCGCGTCCTCTACCCGCTATCCTTCCACCTCAACTG
>NW_010568816.1:0-238 GCF_000687285.1 Phaethon lepturus
TGGCCTGTCCCAGGTGTGTCGCCTCCGCCCTTAGCAGTGGCGTGTCCCAGCTATGACCCCTCTCAGCAATGGTTTAGACCAGGTGTTCCTCCCCCACCTCTGGCTCCCCATTTTAGGAATGGTTTAGCCCCATCTCCTTTAACTGGGCCTCCACAGACCCTTCCATTTTCAGGTGCGGGGGGGCCCCCCACCCCTCCAACCTTGCAGAAAACGGGCTGGAGGGGGGTGCGGATATTTG
>NW_010568817.1:0-239 GCF_000687285.1 Phaethon lepturus
AGGGTCTGCCATCGCCCACACCTTCCCGCTGCCAGCCCTGCCCGCTGCAAACCACCCGGGGGGCACTGTCCCCGTGGCATCGCTTCGGGGAAAAAAGGGGAATTGATTAGAAAGAAAAAAGAATGGCATAGACAGCCACTTTGCAAATCCTCTGCGTTATCAACATATTAGGGAGCAAGTTTTTCATTCCACCCGGGGAAAAGAGACTTTTGCAAGAGGGCTGACATGGGAGAAGTGGG
>NW_010568818.1:0-236 GCF_000687285.1 Phaethon lepturus
GAGAAGAGAAGGCTCCAGGGAGACCTTATAGACCTTATACCTTTAAGGCCTTCCAGTACTTAAAAGTGTCCCTACAGGAAAGATGGGGAGACACTTTTTATCAGGGAGTGTAGTGACAGGACGAGGGGTAACCGTTTTAAACTGAAAGACCGTAGACATAGATTAGAAATTCTTGACTGTGACGGTGATGAGACACTGGAACAGCTGTGGATGCCCCCTCCCTGCAAGTGTTCAAG
>NW_010568819.1:0-239 GCF_000687285.1 Phaethon lepturus
GCATTGGGAAGATGCTCCTGGTTAGACATGCCCTGCTCCTTCACTGGAAATAAGGGTTATTTTAAAACCCTGATGTGGTTAGTGCACAGCATCCTGACAGTTGTATCAGCCAGCTGAGGTGACAAGCAGCTGTGGAGCAGTGGTGGTGGTGCCTAACCACAGTGGAGGGGAGACCATTTAAGCCAATATTTCCCCTGAAACCTCAGGGAAACCAGAAAGTGAAAACAGAATTTTCTTGC
>NW_010568820.1:0-239 GCF_000687285.1 Phaethon lepturus
ACACCTCGATGGGCGTCGAGGCGGACGGCCCGCCCGGTGTCTTCGGTGCCGCCCCGGTGCCACGTGGCCCAGGGGAATGCTGCGATGCAGACGGCGTGTGCCGGGAAGCGGCACCGGGAAGGGGAAGGCACATCGGGAAGGGGCAGTGGTGCCGGGAAGGGGCACTGGGAAGCAGCACTGGGAAGGGACGTTGGTGCTGGGAAAGGGCACTGGGAAGGGGCACCGGGAAGTGGCACCGG
>NW_010568821.1:0-239 GCF_000687285.1 Phaethon lepturus
ACCCTGGCATTGCACTGGTCTTTCACTCTGGCTATGCCCTCCTGCTTACCTCCTCTTTCTAGGACTTGTCTTGGGAAAATTGCTCAGACCAGGGCTGTGTCTGTAGCGTAGGCAATGCAGGAAAACGTATCGGGTTTGGAGACGGCTGTGCAGGCCTACTCAGAAGTGGTGTTGGTGTTTTCACGGCTTTGTACCAGAAGCGTCCCATTACTTTTCTGGTTGTAATGGGCGAGATTTGG
>NW_010568822.1:0-238 GCF_000687285.1 Phaethon lepturus
CTAAAGCCGAGGGACTCGCTAGCAGCAAGTAGTTACCAGTGAGCGCTGGCAGCTTCAGTGAGAACTCGGCCCCGGGGCAGCTGCCTTAGCAGCTTAACGTCTGGCCACGGAATGTCCCGCAACTGAAAGGCAAAGCCTGAAAACCTTTCAGGGCAAATGTTGTTATTTCCCTGCGGTGGAAACCCCTCGCAGAGGTGCCACGGCGGGGGCGGGCGGGTGCCTGCGTGGGTGAGTGGGT
>NW_010568823.1:0-239 GCF_000687285.1 Phaethon lepturus
CCTGGTGAGCATCCCTTCACGCCTGACTGCCACCTTCCCTCCCAGCAGCATCCCAGGTAAGGCTGCCCTCCATCAGGTTCACCCTCTCCTCTGGTTCCCTTCAGCTCAGCCCCCTCCATCAAGCTGCTGCCGCCAGCCCCTGCCCACACTCCTGTGGCACAGTGCTCTCCAGTGCCCACCCATGGGCTGTGTCTATGGGGCTGGGAAGGGCTGCAGCTCCCCAGAGCTGGGTGGCTGCC
>NW_010568824.1:0-239 GCF_000687285.1 Phaethon lepturus
GGCAAAGATGAGTATTCCCAGTAGCAAACAGTATGACAGAATAATACATAACATAATGATGCTGAAAAGTAAGCAATATTAATCTTTAAACTCTTTTGTGTCTGCTATAGACATCACATGGCTGTGTATGGATTTATCTTCCAGAAGAGATCCTTCTGGTTTTTTTTATTAATTTTTCCTTGTTTTTATAGGGTGGGGTGGTTGTTTATACCATCAGCTTCAGTGCTTCATGATCTAAG
>NW_010568825.1:0-239 GCF_000687285.1 Phaethon lepturus
CCAGCTTAAAAATCCTCCCCTTCTCCAGCCAAACCCAGGCGTGTGCCTCGCGGGGCTTCCCCGCCCGGGGGGAAACACGGCGCTGCCTTGCCGGATCCTTTCCGAAAGCCCCTGGCCGCCTTCCCGCGCCTCCTCCTCGCCGTGCAAACCCCCTGCCAGCGCAAACGAGCCCCCGTCGAAACGAACAGTCGCTTTGGCAGCTCATTTTAATGGCTGCGACGCTTTCAACTAAGCCTCCG
>NW_010568826.1:0-239 GCF_000687285.1 Phaethon lepturus
TGAATGGCAAATTTTAAATGTCATTCAGGACCCATTGAATACTGCTAGTATTTGCATTCCTTAAAAAGTAGAAAAACATTAACCTTTTGTTTTATTGAATTAAAATGCCATGGAAATGCTGATGTAGTCTTCAGAGACTAAAATACTTTTACAAAGAAGAATAGCTGTCATTTATTAGACACAAAGAACAATTACTTGATAGGATGCTTTCTGACAAAAAGCAGATTGGTATTCTCATC
>NW_010568827.1:0-239 GCF_000687285.1 Phaethon lepturus
GGTACCGGGAGCCCGGGGAGGATGCCCCAGAGTTGCTGCGGGCAATGCAGAAAGAAAAGAGGGGTGGAAAATCAGGGCTTTGGCTAAGCGCAGTCAAGGGTGGTGGGTCTCCCCATCGTGCAGAACTCTTCCTCTGTGAAATGCTGTCTTTATTTTTTAAAAAATGAAAATGTCTCTTTTGCGTGGCTAGAATCCCAGAAGGAACAAGTTCTGGGGGAAAGGGGGAGCTGGATGAAGCG
>NW_010568828.1:0-239 GCF_000687285.1 Phaethon lepturus
GCTTCCCGGCCAGAAGGGCAGCAAAGGCGACAAGGGTGAGGCGGTGAGTGCCAAGGGGCTGCTCTGCCCGGGGAGCGGTTCTCCGAGGGGCAGAGTGGCTCCGGGAGCGGGGAGAGATGGTGGCAGCGAGGCCAGAGAAGTTTGGGAGCTGCCCTAACCCTGCGTGGGTGCTCCTGTCCCACAGGGTCCCCCAGGACCGACAGGAATCCAGGGACCCATCGGGCACCCTGGCCCCACGG
>NW_010568829.1:0-239 GCF_000687285.1 Phaethon lepturus
CTCACTGTCAGTGCTCTGGAGCCAGGGAGCATCCAGCTTCAGACAGGGCAGCTGTTAATGCTCTCATGTGGAGAGTTTGCTGGGGACAGGCTAGAAGCTGAATAAGAAGTTTCCCTTGGCCACAGGCCACCCGCATACTCCTGAAGCTGTTCCCCTCCCCAGTTGCACAACCAAGCATGGCCCCACCCAGTCAGGTGCCCATCTCCAACTGTGCACAGGTCAGTCCTGCAGTGCCCATG
>NW_010568830.1:0-238 GCF_000687285.1 Phaethon lepturus
CTTGCCCACCCTTACCACAGCTAGACATGGCACTGTATTCGGTGGGAGGGAGGCACAGCTATTCTTTAAGTTTAGGAGGGACCAGAGTTTACTGAGTT
Source organism: Phaethon lepturus (assembly GCF_000687285.1). Classification (NCBI taxonomy): domain Eukaryota; kingdom Metazoa; phylum Chordata; class Aves; order Phaethontiformes; family Phaethontidae; genus Phaethon; species Phaethon lepturus. The sequence continues at coordinate 99 of NW_010568830.1, forward strand.
CTCCTGCCCTTGCTTTATAGGAGAGCTAGCTACTTAGTCCTCAGGAGAATAGCAAAATAGATAAGAGGGAGGAACTCTCTTACCTTCTCCTTGTTTCCCTCTGAATGACAGAGGGATTTCTGACAGCGCCTAGCAGCATT
>NW_010568831.1:0-238 GCF_000687285.1 Phaethon lepturus
TGTCTTCTGGAAGTGCAACAAGGGATACCTCAATGTACCTCGCAGCCTGCCTAACGGTGATATTCTGATTGCCAACATGGGAGATGCAGCTGGCAATGGAAAAGGTACTTAGCCCTGTAATAACTCCATGAACAAACTGACTGGTTTGGAAGTGGAGTATGAGATTTGTTGTGCATCCCTTTTTGTATCACAGGTGGATTTATTGTTCTGGATGGAGAGACCTTTGAGCTGAAGGGGA
>NW_010568832.1:0-239 GCF_000687285.1 Phaethon lepturus
GGTCGGGCGCCATGGGACCATGGTTGGGTGCCAACGCCAGGACAGCCCCAACAAAGACACGCCTCCCCCAGCCGGCCCCCTCCCGGCTAAATTCGGGTGTGACCAACGCGGTTTTTTGGAGCTGAAGGCATCTCACCTGGGTTTGCTGCGCCCCTTGCTCTTGCCGGAACCGCCCTGCCCCTTGCCCTTGCGCGGCCGCTCCTCCTTGGCTCCCCCGCGCTCGCCGGCCCCTTTCCGTC
>NW_010568833.1:0-238 GCF_000687285.1 Phaethon lepturus
ATAACTTCATGAGGTCAGAGCGCAGCCTGAACCTGTAGGTAGAGCTTTGATATGGACCTTCTCTACAAGTCCCAGTTTGCAGTGTTCGAGCCCAGTTTTTCACAGAGTGAAATGGTGGCGAAAGAAAATGTTTGCCCCACAGCTCTTTAGTGGAAACTGTTGGTTTCTATATTCATTTCATCTGCTTCTACAGGAAAGGGAGGTTGAGCAATGAACCTAGACAGAGCTTTGGGGCAGG
>NW_010568834.1:0-239 GCF_000687285.1 Phaethon lepturus
GCTGCTGATCATCCCTGGGAGCTGGGTCAAGATTACCATCTTTCTGTATTATGTAAGACTGGCCATGAGACTAATTTGGTATTTGTATTTAGCATTGCTGTGACCTCCGTACTTTAGGAGCTGCCTATCAGAAATTATTGATAATTACACTTTTTACCTTTTCCCCTCATAGACTGGCTCTCTGCCAGTCTATGGAGGAGACGCCTTTCTTTATCTTCCCCTTCTCCTCCAGGCTAATT
>NW_010568835.1:0-239 GCF_000687285.1 Phaethon lepturus
TGTTGTGCTCCCCAGGAAATCAGGAAGGGTCAGTTGTGCTTAGCTGTGGTAAGTCAATGAGCGTTGCCTCCGTCTGTTGCCTCAGCCAAAGACAGCGGGACACACAGAGTGAGCGAGGGTAGGTCAGTTGAAGTATTACTGACAGTTGCGACACAAAGACTGGAATTAAATAAGAAGCCAAACCCAAACAAGCTGATGGCCTAGTTCGAGAACAGCCCAAGCATCCTGCCTTCCTACTG
>NW_010568836.1:0-239 GCF_000687285.1 Phaethon lepturus
AGTTAAAAAGAAGATTTTGGTTCACATGTCATTGTCTAGCTTGAAAGTGCAGCCAGGAAGAGGAGTTTCCCTTCAAGGCCATTTGATTGCATGTGAAGCTTACAACGGGGCTGGTGCTGCCTGTTTTTAATTTTTTTCTCCCGTATGAGCTGAGATGTTTTATTCCCCCATACCAAGGGGGGGTGGCAATTAAATCCAGACAGCTCCGACTGCACTTTAAATTTCATATGCAATCAAAC
>NW_010568837.1:0-239 GCF_000687285.1 Phaethon lepturus
TGTGCCTTACAATTTCAGCCATTTTGTGATTTGGTGATTCTGTGGATATACGACATTCAGGTATGTAATTCATTTTTGGCACTTCAAAATATGGGACCCTGGGTGAAATGCAGCATAACACATGATACAGGATTTCATTCAGGGATGTAATCTATTCTTACGCTGAGGGATCACATCTGCAGCCCTCAAAATGTGTTTGTCAGAGGAGAAGAACCATACCAGGTCCTACTATTCCTTCC
>NW_010568838.1:0-239 GCF_000687285.1 Phaethon lepturus
CTCCTTCCCCCCCCGGTTGCCCCCAAAGGCCGGCCGAGGTCTCAGCCGCCTGCGAGCGCTCTGAGCCGCTTCCCCCGAGAAGCTGGAGCCCAACTTCTGTGCTCAGAAGTTAAGGTTTCATTTTTAGTAACTGTTCTTTGAGTGAGTAACCTATGTATACTGCTTGTAGCGTGTCGTCTACACAATGTAGCCCGCCGATTCCTGGGGTGCTGGATGGTTATAAATATTAAAACGATTCT
>NW_010568839.1:0-239 GCF_000687285.1 Phaethon lepturus
GGGAGCTGATATCGCGGCATCTTCTGAAGTGGCTGGAGTCGATGCCGGGAATGCGATTGACCCCGTAAGCTCATTTGGTGCGGGGCGTCCTGGTGCGCGCCACTGCGGCTCTGTAATCGCCTCCTAATCCAAAAGCGGGCTCAGGGCATCCTGCACGCTCGGAGAAGGTGCCTCTTCAAGGAAGATTAATAAAGCGAAATGAGAGAAAGAGAAGGGGCCGTCAGGGATGCGCATCCCCG
>NW_010568840.1:0-239 GCF_000687285.1 Phaethon lepturus
CAAGATTTCTTCTTTTGTATAGGGGTGACTGTTACTGGCATGGGTTGGTTCTCTGGTTCCGCTGCAGTACCTCCCGTGAGGGTTGGAGTAGTGACAGTGCTTGTCGCTGAGGCTGGAGTAGCCACAGTGCCCCTCATGGGGGTTGAAGGAGCCACAGTGCCTGTCATGTTGTCATCAGTTCCAGAGACCCTTTCTTCCCTTTGGAGGTACTGAATAGTGTTGAATAGGGCTCAGTAGGC
>NW_010568841.1:0-239 GCF_000687285.1 Phaethon lepturus
CCTTGGCCTGGGAGCAGAGAGTTTGGCAGTTGAGAGCTCCTTGACGGTGCCAAGCACTCCTGAGTAGCTAAGGCAGACAACGGTACTGACTGCCTCAGGACTATCAGTTGCAGGAGTAACTAATCCTCCTCCAATAGCGCCAGAACACATTTTGTCTAATTGTCACCTGGACAGATCAGTGCCAGTGTCGCTGGAATTTCAAGAATTTTAGCAATTACCAGCAAATGATTTGTGGCAAG
>NW_010568842.1:0-239 GCF_000687285.1 Phaethon lepturus
CGCTGCCTCTTTGCTGAGGCGTTTAGACCCTGACAGCGTGGGGCTCGAGCCCCGGCCCGGCCGTGCCACCCCACCCTTCCCAGCACCCCGGTTTAGGGAGCTGGAGCCTTTGCCACGGCTCAGCGTCCCCGTCCCGGGCACCTCTGCAGGTGCCCAGGCGCGGAGCCACCCCTCTTTGCCACCGGCGACGCAGGGTGGTGGCTTCTCCGGGACGAGGGACCCCCAGCGTCGCTCTCCCC
>NW_010568843.1:0-239 GCF_000687285.1 Phaethon lepturus
GAGTGCCGGCAGCCGGATCTGGAGGAGGGGGAAGTGCCCCGCACGTCCGGGTTGCTGAAGGTGGCTGGCGAGTGGCGAGGAGAAGCCCACTGGAGCATGGACCTGGCTGCCAGGTGCCTTTGTCAGTGGGACCAGCGGGTCGGGGTGACATTGCACATGCCGGAAAGCAAACAACGCCTCTTTGGAGATGGGTTTGCTCAAGTTGCTCCTCCCGCCATGCCGCTCATGGCAGGAGTCCC
>NW_010568844.1:0-239 GCF_000687285.1 Phaethon lepturus
TGCTAATAATAATGGAAAAAAACATTAGAAAGGATATAAAAAAGAAGCAAGGCACTCTCTTATTTCCATAGATTAGGCATAAAAACGATTATCTTGAAGAATTAATAGAAACACAGATTAGATGTAAAATCTAATCTATGGTGAAAGGTGATGAAAACACTCTTCAAGTTCTATTGTTAGCTTGATATGCATATATATTACTCAGAAATAGTACTGCAATATATGCAGATTTGCCTGAA
>NW_010568845.1:0-239 GCF_000687285.1 Phaethon lepturus
GTCACCAACCTCCTCTGTCCTCGCTGGGCTTCGGGTGCCCCAAGCCCCGGCTGTCCTTGCTGGGAGCCGAGCTAGTGGGCTGTGGCCAGGCTGGAGGTGCAGACGTGGCTGTAGGCACGGCCGCAGGCAGGGACGCCTGCCCAGCGCTTTGTCCCCGCGGTCTCAGCATGGCCCAGTTCCTCGCCCGCATCCAGCCCAAGGCGCCAGCCGCGTCCACCAGGACGGAGCCTCCCTGCCGG
>NW_010568846.1:0-239 GCF_000687285.1 Phaethon lepturus
CTGCCCAATCTTGGACTATTCTGGCAGTAAAATGGGAACCATTATCTGATTGAATTGACTGCAGTTTGGGAAAAGTACCGAATCACCCCTTCAGAGCTTTCGCTGAGTTCCACCACATCTCCCCCTCGCCGCCCCCGTTCCTCTAGCAAATGCTTCAGCTTGGACCATCCCTGATACTATCTCGACCCCAACCAGCACATAATGCTTCCCTTCTGATTTCTGGAAAGGGCCAATGTAGT
>NW_010568847.1:0-239 GCF_000687285.1 Phaethon lepturus
TGCCTGGTGACACGAGATGAACGCCGCGACATCAGTCTCCCCGGCGGATTGGCATGGGGACCCTCGTTTGTCAGTGGCAGACTGACAGAATTACTGGCCCTTAAATGAAACGATATATCTGGGAAGTTAAATCTGTTTTCAATCTGACTGCCCCGCGCCTGCGGGCGGACGTGGCGTGTGAGCCGATGTCAAGAGGCCATTAGCCCACCTCCCCCCTCCTTCCCCGGGCGCAGCGGCGG
>NW_010568848.1:0-239 GCF_000687285.1 Phaethon lepturus
TCCTCCCTCCCTCCCTTGGATTCTTTCATGGTTTTTGGCTTGGTTTTTTTGGTATTTAGGATTTTGTCAGTGTAGACACAGCTTGAGGAAGAAGAAAAGAAAAAGAAAAAAGATAAATCAAATTCAGAAACATTAGAACAGAAAAATCAAGATTCTCAAATTAATTTTAACTTAAATCCCATTCAGATGCACAGACACTTTTTTTAAACAAGTGTTGGGATCACTCTGCACAGCTCGAC
>NW_010568849.1:0-239 GCF_000687285.1 Phaethon lepturus
TATGTGAAAGCTGTTTGTTTCCAGTGTCTACAGAGTTTGTTATCCAGGTATTCTCAGTCTATGTATTGCCTTTGATAAATAGTGTATAGAAAGAAAATACTTTCTATCATCGTTTGTTTTTTTTGTTGTTTGGGTTTTTTTTTTCCCTCCTGTATGGAAGAGGCTTGTGACCAGTACAATTCTTGAGTGCAGTTTTTAATTTTGTTTGTACACAAATTAATGTTTGTCTCTTAAACCTC
>NW_010568850.1:0-239 GCF_000687285.1 Phaethon lepturus
CTGATCACAAGACTGTTGCGCACCCACGCAGATGGCCTCTTGAGCCCTGGCTTTGTGCCGGGTGACGGTGAAGACCCTCAGAAGAAGAAAGGCAGAGCAGGCGTGTCAGGCAGGAGTACAGGAGAACTTTACTGAGGCAAAAAAGTGAAAAGGCAGGAGCGCCATGGCGGAGTGCGCCAGACTGAGGTGCAAATAGGGAGGCCACCAGCCGAGGTCATTCGTGTGCAGTAGCTTTTGCC
>NW_010568851.1:0-240 GCF_000687285.1 Phaethon lepturus
CGGCGGCAGAGCGGAGCTGCGGTGCGATGCGCCACCGAGACACGTAAGGAAATACTTCAAAAATCTGCCCTTCGGACTCGTGGTGCTTCAGCTGCCCGCCTGCAAAAGCGGGCGGAAGGGCAGACGTGCGCCGCACCGCTGAAGGCGCGAGCTCACTGACGGCCAAGGGGTTGCTCCGGGAGGAGGCGGCCACATAAGACTGAAGATGAACACATTTAAATACGTTCTCTGGAAAAGCCA
>NW_010568852.1:0-239 GCF_000687285.1 Phaethon lepturus
GGCAGGGACCCCCAGACCCCGGCAAGGTGGGTCCCTGCACCCTGACCATTGCTCCCAGCAGCTGGGCAAGAGAGCTGGTCCCACTGCTCCCTTTGTCTCCCCCTCGAGCTTCCAGCCTGCCTGCGAAACCCATCCCCGCACCCTTCCCCTTGCCTTTCGGGGACCGTTCCCCTGCAGCCTCAGCCGCCCTTTTCCTGAGAAGCCCCCCTGGCTTTCTCACCCTTAGGAGCCCTGCTACG
>NW_010568853.1:0-239 GCF_000687285.1 Phaethon lepturus
TCAAGGGGAAGAGAAGGTCTCTGGATCTGACGACAAAACGACAGGCACTGCAGCTACTCCAAACCCCACAACAGGTACCGCAGGTACTCCAACTCTTGCGACAGGCACTGTAGCTACTTCAACCCCAACAACAGGCACTGCAGGTGAACCAGATAACCAGCCCGTGCCGGTATGAGTCGCCCCTGTACACAAGAAGAAATATTGGAACCAGAAGTCAGCTTGTTTAGTAAGGGATGAAG
>NW_010568854.1:0-239 GCF_000687285.1 Phaethon lepturus
GCATTCAAGGACCTTCACATCCTTCTCAAATGGTGGGGCCCAGAACTGCACATGGCACTCAAGGTGAGGCTGCACCGACGCCGAAGACAGCAGGATAATGACCTCTCTTGACTGGCTGGATCTCCTGTGTTTGATGCACCCAGGATGGGGTTTGCCAGGGCACACCGCTGACTCCTGTCGAGCCTGCTGCCAACCAGCACGCCCAGAGCCCTTTCTGCAGGGCTGCTCTCCCGCCACTC
>NW_010568855.1:0-238 GCF_000687285.1 Phaethon lepturus
AAAAAAAACATGAGTCAATTAGCTGGCAAGACACCAGGGAACATAAGAGAAGCAGCCTGGCGTGGAGGGGAAGGCTGTGCTCCTTGGGCCCCTGCTTTTCTTTCAAGCAGCGTGTTCTCCCTGCACGCTCTCCCAGCCAAAGTTCAAGCCGACACGCTAGGACAGCTTCAAGTGCAAAGAAGGCCAACGGCCATGGCAGGAAAGGAGAACACGTCAGGAGTCCATCACCAGAGGCCAA
>NW_010568856.1:0-240 GCF_000687285.1 Phaethon lepturus
CAGGCAAGCATTCGCTGCGGGCAGAGCTGGGCCTGGTGCATGACCCGGGGCCCGTTTGCTCCTCGCCGGCTGCTTTGCTCGGGGCTCTGTGCCTCCATGTCCTGCGGCAGCGGTGGTGCCGACAGAGACCCCCCTGCGCCGCGGGGGCCGGGAGGGCTGTGCTCGTGCTGGGTACCAGCTCACACCGCAGGCTCCCAGCTCGAAGGCAGGTGCTGTCCTGGATTTTCAGATATTCCTCTC
>NW_010568857.1:0-239 GCF_000687285.1 Phaethon lepturus
AGCCAACTCAGCATGGCCACTATGGAGGCAGCTCCAGGATCTGCTTTGTGCCGGGAGGAAGATAGCTTTACAGGGCATAAGGAGGGGTGGAAGAAGGTTACAGCATGGAGCAGTAAGAGAAATCCCTACTTACCCTCTAAGATACTGTCACAAATGAGTGGTTTAGGCCACTCATGGTTTTGTGTTTCGTGTAACTTTAGAATAGCAACAACCTAATATAAAATAGCAGCAATTTAAAA
>NW_010568858.1:0-239 GCF_000687285.1 Phaethon lepturus
GAAATACTTCTCTAGGACCAAAATGCCACTCCAGTGGTCCTGGAGGTATGTCTCCATGAGCAGCTAGAACACCATCTCTATGATCAGAACACCACTCTAGCTGACTGGAGGTAGGTATCCATGATCCAGGGGGACTTCTGGGATCAGAGGGGACTCTAACTGCTGGAAGACTGAAAATTCAACTCTTGCCTGTTCAAGGTATGTTTCCATGACCCAGGAGGACTTCTAGGATGGGAGGG
>NW_010568859.1:0-240 GCF_000687285.1 Phaethon lepturus
GCCCACCGTGGCCCGGTGACGCCTGGGGGACACGGACGTCCCGGAGTCTCCTCTGACGGTGCCGACGAGGCCAGAGTCCCTTCGGAGATGTTTCCCGTAAGAAAAGGCAAAGGTCTCAGCAGGGGACAAGGGCCACCAGGCAGTGTCATCAGCCTGTCCCGCCTGTGTCCCCACCGACACCACACTCGGCGCAAGAGCACCGGGATGCCCGGCACTGGCCCACCAGCAGCACAGCTCTGT
>NW_010568860.1:0-240 GCF_000687285.1 Phaethon lepturus
GTGTCCCCCAGCCCTGCGGATGGCTAGGGGGTCCCCAAAACATGGGTGCCCCATTACTGGGGACCCAGGGGGCCCATGTCACTGCTCCCGACCCCCTTGCCCACCCTGGTGACCACGAGCCCCCTCCCTGGGCAGGGTACGCTGGGGGTCCCCAGGGCAGGGCAGTGTGGGGGTGCCTGGGTGCAGCAGCGGTGAGTAAGGGGGTGCGACGATGCAGGGGTGGCTGAGCCCGGCGGAGGG
>NW_010568861.1:0-240 GCF_000687285.1 Phaethon lepturus
TTAGGATTTAAAAAAACCCCAACACATCTGCCGCCATTACTACGGCACCTCAACAGTCCTGCAGTTAATGACGAAGCCCCTGCATTTCCAAGAATGGCAAGAGCTTTTTTGTGTGTACAAACAAAATTCGTCCAAAGGGAGTTCTTTAGCACAGTCTTACGTGGTGTGCTGACGGCGATCTGTGCAGGGAAACGCTCTGGCGTTTTACGAGTTTAATGGCCGAAGGAACAGCCACCCCAC
>NW_010568862.1:0-240 GCF_000687285.1 Phaethon lepturus
TCAGCCCCGCCTGCACCAGGAGGATGCTCTGGCCACGGGGCACCTCTGCTCCACTCCAGTGGGGAGAAGCTTCCATGGGAGATGGAACTCGTTGCCGCCTTATTGATGGCTCCTTCCCTCCCTCACGGCTGGGGAAGAGGCCTGTGGAATAAATCAGTGCAAGAGACAGATTATGGCAGCTAAAGACTTCAAATGAGATGATAATTGCCGTGGTAATGACAGCAAAGACCTGATGCTGCC
>NW_010568863.1:0-239 GCF_000687285.1 Phaethon lepturus
CTATCCGTTCCTCACCCTCGCCCTATGAGGAGCACTAATAACCAGCTCAATCTGCCTGCGACAAACCGACCTAAAGTCACTCATTGCCTACTCCTCAGTAAGTCACATAGGACTAGTTGTCGCCGCAAGCATAATCCAAACCTCCTGGTCATTCTCAGGCGCAATAATCCTCATAATCTCCCACGGACTAACCTCCTCCATACTATTCTGCCTAGCCAACACAAACTACGAACGCACCC
>NW_010568864.1:0-240 GCF_000687285.1 Phaethon lepturus
CCCTCCACTCCCAGCCAGGGCAGGGACCGCTCCCATGGGGGGCCACAGAGAGCCCGAAAGAGGAGGGCTGCCAGCACCCAGGTCTCTTCACAGCCCCACAAGAAGCCATCCTGCTGGCACAACTAGAAGCAGGCTCCATGAGCTGCCAAAGCCAGGGCCGGGCCAGCAGCTGTGGCATGTACTGGCCCACAAGGTAATCAGAAGGCTCTCGCTAGCCTAGTTCCACCAAAGAGAAGACGC
>NW_010568865.1:0-240 GCF_000687285.1 Phaethon lepturus
AGGGAACAGCCATACCCAAGCGAGCCCCCGTAGCCTCCATAGCCTCCCAGGCCAAAGGAGCCCCCATAGCCCCGGGAGCCCCCCAGGCCCAGGGAGCTCCCATCGCCAGAGGAGACCCCATAGTCCCGGGAATCCCCATAGCCAGAGGACTCCCCCAAGCCCAGGGAGCTCCCATAGACCTGGGAGCCCCCAGAGCCCAGAGTGCTCCCATAGCCTCCCAAACCCAGGGAGCCCCCATAA
>NW_010568866.1:0-240 GCF_000687285.1 Phaethon lepturus
ACTCCTGGGACTACTACTTCATTTGTGGGTAATAGGAACATATAAATCAAGCCATGCCTAACTCTTCTTTTTATCACTGGCAGTTTCACATTGTGTTTCCACGTGCACTTCCTGGATTTAAGTCATCACTTGCGAAATTCTAGACATTTTAATACAAAGCACATCCTTGCTTAAGAGGCACATGTCTGCTGACATAATGTTTACAAGACAAATGCAAGTTTATCTATATGGGGCTACACT
>NW_010568867.1:0-238 GCF_000687285.1 Phaethon lepturus
GAGATACAGAGATTGTTAGGGCATGTGTATTCCTTGGAAGACTCAAGAAAAAAAGAAATGTATTTTTCTGTCCAGTTACTTAAAAAATCTGTATGGCTTTGTGTAGCCATCTTTGCCCTTCCAGCTGCTCAGGTTGTTAAAGACGAAACTGAAGGGCAAATATGGTGTTGAGAAGAATGGATTTCCTTGTATTCTGCATCCCCAACACAGACAGCACCACCAACCTGGACTTGTCTCC
>NW_010568868.1:0-240 GCF_000687285.1 Phaethon lepturus
CCTGAGGTTTTTGGGGTGCAGGGGATCCAGTTCCTGGTGGAGAACGAGCTGCTGCGGCACACGGCCGAGGACATCGCCCGCTTCCTCTACAAGGGCGAGGGGCTCAACAAGACGGCCATCGGGGACTACCTGGGCGAGAGGTGGGGCTTCCCGGGAGGGGGCGGGGCTTCTTGAAAGGGGCGGGGCTCTCTGCAAGGGGTGGGGCTTCCCCAAGGGCCACCCCCTCCCCCTGTAGGTGGG
>NW_010568869.1:0-240 GCF_000687285.1 Phaethon lepturus
GTGGGTGTCCCACTGGCTGAACTGTTTTCTGTCTCTATTCCCTACCAGACTGGTTGGTGAAGCAGCCCATTTCTTGGATCCTGTGATGCTCTTTATACTGGATGTTCTTTACACAGGGTACAGGCTTATCAATAGTAAATGTGCTAGCCTGTACAACGGACATGGTCTCAGATTCCTTTTTCCTTTTTCATCACTTTATTTTCTTGACGTGATCTCCTTAAACAAAGCAAGGGCAGATAG
>NW_010568870.1:0-240 GCF_000687285.1 Phaethon lepturus
GCTCCCACAGCATCAGCCTGGGAAGATGGGGTGACTCAGCCATGGCTGTGCCAGACGTGGGTGGCAGAGATGGGAGGCTCTGACCCGTGGGGTTGTGCACGGCCAAAAAATCCCCAGCATGGTGCCCAGCACCACTGCTGAGGCCCTGTGGAGGAGGGCAGCGGGGTGGCACCCCCACCACGGCTGCAGCATCTGCCATGGGGTGAAGCCCCCCTGGCACAGATACCCTTGCCCCCCAAA
>NW_010568871.1:0-240 GCF_000687285.1 Phaethon lepturus
TGCTGGAATGCCTACACAACTATGGACACAGATGCCCAAACACACACACACAAACACACAGAACATGTGTCCACACCCACATTTGCATGTCTATTACCACAGGCACAAACACGTACGTGCGAATGCACACATGAGCAGAGACAGATGAACAAGTACATGAGCATGATCATGCACACACACAAATGAGAACCAGGACTCCCAACACCAGCACTTAGCCCCTCTAGATAACCCTAGGCAAGA
>NW_010568872.1:0-239 GCF_000687285.1 Phaethon lepturus
CAATGTTTTTGGGTGGGGCTATTCATCTCTCCTCCCCTGGGGAATTGATTTAGTGCTAAAAGAGCGGTCGCTAGCAGGCGTGCTTGGTCTCCCGGGGGAACGGCATTGGCAAAACCTTCTGTTTTTGCCAACACCTCTAATTTAGATTTCAGAGTTTGATTTGCTCGTTCGACTATAGCTTGTCCTGTGCTATTATACGGAATACCGTGTGTTAAGGTGATACCCCATTTCAAAGCAAA
>NW_010568873.1:0-236 GCF_000687285.1 Phaethon lepturus
TTCCTCCAGTCCTCAGGCACCTCTCCCGTTCAAGAACCCTGGACATCCAGCACAGTGCAGACCTGGGCAGAGCCTGTCACTAGCAGAACTGCAAGTGGAAAATCTGTGGAAGGTGACAGCTGGAAGCTGGTGTCTTCTGGCACCACATCATATAATGTTCCTGCTCCACCTGCGGTTCATTGCTCTCAAAGCTGAGGAAGACCTGGGGTGCTGTCCTGGTTTCAGCCAGGATAGAG
>NW_010568874.1:0-239 GCF_000687285.1 Phaethon lepturus
TCTAATAAGGTATCTGTCTATCCTTTTGAAAACCTATGACCCATTTGAATGGATGCTTTAGCTGAAGTTTTATCAAATCTGACATAAGATGCCCTGTGCAATTTTCTTCACCTTGAGTTGCTGGAGCCACTGTGGATCTAAGTGGGTGAATCCTATAATGCCCAGTCATACTTGAAGGTCAATTCTGTACCCTGGACTGCATAAAAAAGAGCATGGCCAGCAGGTTGAGGGAGGTGATT
>NW_010568875.1:0-240 GCF_000687285.1 Phaethon lepturus
GGTGCAGGACTTTGCACTTCCCCTTGTTGAAGTTCATGAGGTGCCTGTCAGCCCATTTCTTTGTCTTTTAATTGAATGAAGCCGATAACAGACTCCTTGGGCAGTATAAGCTGTCATTACTTTCCAGGTTTAGTATTTAAATCATTTTCCTAGAGAGCACTAACCACCACACTACAAGTGAAAAAAATTTGACAACATAGCAGACTAATCAGAATTACAAAGATTTTATGGAATCTGTTT
>NW_010568876.1:0-240 GCF_000687285.1 Phaethon lepturus
ATGGAGCGGTACCCAGGGAACGAGCAGCACCTGGGGCTTGGAGCATCGCACAGAGATGGCGCAGGCGTTGTGTGAGCCAAACCCTTCTGCTCCCCTCCGTCGCAGCCTTGAGGCTCCCGGGGCGGCCATGGCCAAGCCAGCCCCACCGTGGGTGTCTCCCCCGGAAGCCCCCTCCTCATCCTCAGGCTGTCCGGGCCTCCAGGGAGGCAAATGCCCCCGTTCGGGGCTCACCCCACGGCC
>NW_010568877.1:0-239 GCF_000687285.1 Phaethon lepturus
GTGCTTATACTTCTTGCAACAAAATACACCACCCAGGACAGCTGTTATCAATATGTCTTTAAAGCACTTTGATTTCACTTCTGGCCCAAGCACGAGATCCGAATTCTTGTGCATCTGCTGAAGAGGTACAAAAGGGCCTGAGGCAACACAATTTGCTTTTGTTATGGCCCTGCCAAATATGCCCAGGTTTTTAGCTTTCTTAGTATTTGGGTGGCTCGTTAACTGTTGTAGATTTTTTT
>NW_010568878.1:0-240 GCF_000687285.1 Phaethon lepturus
AGCTCCTTATGCTACAGTGTCTTCCCATCCTTGTTTGCACTCAAGTTCTTTCTAAAGGCTTGCTCCTAACAATGACGATAATTAATGACTGTGTTTCAAGGCTTCCCAGTACATCCTGTCATTTCAGAGCCTGTCTTCTATACTGTAGGCTCTGAGAGGCAGTATTTGTTTTCATGTTTTGTCTTATGCAATGCCAAGCAATTCATTCTGTTCAACAAACAATAAAAGTGGGTGAAATTT
>NW_010568879.1:0-240 GCF_000687285.1 Phaethon lepturus
AGTGCCAGCAGCAGCAGCCATGAAAAAGAGCAGATGCTGAGCACCACTGCCAAAATTAACCAAAGTGCCTGCAAGAAGCAACTGTGTAAGATCCTCCCACCCACCATTCTGCATAAATGTGCCTTCTATGTCCTCTGTCTGCTCTCAATATGTCACATTTTCTGCAGCTGAGGGTCACCTGCGGGATGGGTCCTAACCTGGGTGATCCGAGAAGCCCCATAGCTGAGCTAACCAGAGACC
>NW_010568880.1:0-240 GCF_000687285.1 Phaethon lepturus
GTTAATTGTAATTATTCTTGTATGTCACATGCTGTTTTTCCTGAATGAACGAATTTAGTGATTATAATCTCAACAAAGGCTTAAAGAGGTCAGTAGAATTTGAGTTTCCCAGGAACAGGCATTCATTTAAAGAGCAGTTAAAGATAAAAACTGCATCCTGAGGATGCTGACAGCACTGTCTTAAAGGTGCATGTGGGAGGAGGCAGGTCTGTTTCATTCTGGCACCTCAAGGGAAAAAAA
>NW_010568881.1:0-239 GCF_000687285.1 Phaethon lepturus
AGTTCCTGAAAATGAGGCTTTGGTAGCTGAACGTGAGGCTTTGGAAGCTAAAAGTAAGGGTTTGGGCCTGAAAATGAGCCAAAGGCCATATGGCTTTGGACTCTAAAACTCAGGCTTTGGAACGTCAAAATCAGACGTCAGGCCTTAAAAACGCTGCTCTGGGCCCTTAAAATGAGTCTTTGAAACTTCAAAGCGGAGCTTGGTACCTATAAAGTAGCCTTTGGACACTAAAAATGCAT
>NW_010568882.1:0-240 GCF_000687285.1 Phaethon lepturus
CTCATTTTCTTCTGAGATTTTTGTGTTGCTTCCTCTGCAGCCTGTTCATGTTCTCCTGCGAAGGTCGGTGCTTGGTTTTCCGTAATGGTTCCTTGAATGAGAGATGTCTTGGTCTTTGAACAGAGGATTTTGGGCAGAAGGTTTGCATTTGCTGCTTACACCTGTTGGTGTGAGACTTTCCTCAGATCATGCCAAGACATGGGAGCTGCCAGTTGTTTCTCTGTCCTGAAGGTGTGGCTG
>NW_010568883.1:0-240 GCF_000687285.1 Phaethon lepturus
AGGCTGAGAGAGCTGGGGCTGTTCAGCCTGGGGAAGAGATGGCTCAGGGAGATCTTACCAGTGTGTTTAAGCACCTCCTGGGAGAGAGGAAGGACGAGGGAGCCAGACTCTTCTCTGGACAAGAGGCCATGGGCACAAATTAAGCCACACAAAATTCCACCTGAACACAAGGAAGCACTCTTTTACTGGGAGGGCGGTCAAACACTGGGACAGGCTGCCCAAAGAGGTTGTGGAGTCTCC
>NW_010568884.1:0-239 GCF_000687285.1 Phaethon lepturus
ACAAAGAATAATAAGAAGGGCTTCTATAGGTCCGCCAGCGAGAAAAGGAAGGTCAAAGAAAGCGTAGCCTCCTTCATGAGTAAGACTGCAGACAGATGAGGAGAAGGTTGAGGTTGAGCAACTTCTTTGCTTCAGTCTTTGCTGGCAACCTCTCTTCACACACCTCTCGAGTGGACGGTCTGCCTGCAAGACAGGGACCGGAGGAGCAAAAGTCTCTCCCACTGTAAGAGAAGATCAGA
>NW_010568885.1:0-241 GCF_000687285.1 Phaethon lepturus
CTGGAAGCAGCACCTACGTTGCCCACAAGAGCGGACTACCAGTGGGCTACCACCCGGCCCAGGTGGTATCGGGACCAAAGTCCCTGCTGCGCTCTTACGTCAGCACCGTAAGACACGAAGAGCTGCACAACGCCCGCGCTGGGGAGGGAGCCACGCCATCCGGGCTGAGGTCAGATCTGGGGAAGAAAAATGGGTGAAAACCTCGGAGGGTCCCTCCCGGCGTGGCAGGGTTTGCCCACCC
>NW_010568886.1:0-240 GCF_000687285.1 Phaethon lepturus
AGGTCCCACCAGATCACAGCTGTCAACAGAAGTGGTGCAGTCACTCTCCTTAGGCTGCTCTACCAGGTGTGCAGTGGAGTTGGCAGGGGTGTTGATGCTGTGTGTTGTCCTTTTGATAGGCACATGCTTCCAAAAAGCTACACGGTGTCCTTTCTCAGCAGAGCACGCAGTGCAAATGAGGGCCTGCACAGTGATCTGTGGCTGCTTCCGTCAGCTCAGCGTCTTTTCTTTCAGCATTGA
>NW_010568887.1:0-240 GCF_000687285.1 Phaethon lepturus
AATAATAATAATAAGAATAATCATGAGAAAAAAATCCCATCTCAGATGTTTGAGATGTTTATTCCTCTTTTGAGAAAGGTTTAGAGATGTGGAAGATTTTCCCAACCAGCAACTGAAGGAACCCATGGGCTTTGAAAACTTTTGGCAGGTTTTGAAAATTTTTGGCAAAACGCAGAAACATCCAGACAGTTACAGTCTAAGGAAACTTCCCTGAGGTGAGTGAAGGCTGACATTCCAGTC
>NW_010568888.1:0-241 GCF_000687285.1 Phaethon lepturus
CCATAGGAGGAAGCAATGGCTGTTAAGTTTTACAGTTATAGTGGAAAGCACTGAACACAGCCTGCCAGCCTCACTACTGGATGTGACAGGCGGTGGAGGAGGTGGCTTGGCAACACATACAGGTAGGGTTGACCGATTTAGGGGGGATTAGGTCGAGGTCCTCGTCATCTGGGATCTCATCTAACCGGTACCCATCCTTTAGCAGCTGGATGTTCAAGTCTTGGTTGATCTGCTACAGACA
>NW_010568889.1:0-241 GCF_000687285.1 Phaethon lepturus
CCATCCACGATATATGGCCAGGATGGATTAGTGGGGCTCGGTTACACGTGAGAAATCCGGTCGAGGGGCTGGAACAGCATCAAGCAGCGGCAGACCACAGCCCTTAAACACCCACTGCCCGGCGAGGACCCAGTACAGATGGAGCCTCTTCATGCCTCCCCAGCCCCAGCGCGGGCTGACGCCCGGCTCTCGTGGGGGACGAGCCCACGGCCCCGTGCGATACAGCTGCAGCGCCAGGGCG
>NW_010568890.1:0-240 GCF_000687285.1 Phaethon lepturus
AAGTCCCCTACAAGAACAAGGGCCAGCGAATCATTATCTCAATTTGTCCCTGAAACTTCCTATATTGCTTTAAAACCACTTGAGCTTTGCTCAGTATCTTTAATATAGAAAGGCATGAGAGAAATATGTCTTTAACTTAAAGATTTTAAAAATAAAATGGAATGGGTGTCCCAATCCAGTGTCGGGGGAGGTTTTGATAAAATCCCGAGAGCGAGATTAAGATACAAACGAGGTCAAATG
>NW_010568891.1:0-241 GCF_000687285.1 Phaethon lepturus
TTCAAGCACCAGATTTTGGGGTTTAATCACCACATTTGGGGTTCAGTCACCAGATTTGGGGGTTCCACCACCACATTTGGGGTGTTAACCATCAAATTTTGGGGTTCAGCCACCCAATTTTGGGGTTCAGCCACCCGATTTTGGGGTTCAACCACCAAATTTGCGGGTTCAACCACCAGATTTTGGGGCTCAACCAGCAGATTTGGGGGTTCATCCGCTGACTGAGGGGTACCGGGGGGGG
>NW_010568892.1:0-240 GCF_000687285.1 Phaethon lepturus
TGTTCTCTTAAAAATGAGCTGCAGTCATAGTAGGAAACAGAAGAGCTATTTCAGATGAGCCTAACCACTGTTTTAGAACTTTAGTAGCTGCAAGTGAAGAGGGAGTGTCCAATGATAAACAGTAGTGGCAGCCTGTAAACTCAGTAACTTATTTTATTCTCTAGACCCCTATTCTAACATCTTATTAGCAGATGTATCTGGAAAGTAATTGTATTTTCACAGAATCACAGAATCACTAGG
>NW_010568893.1:0-240 GCF_000687285.1 Phaethon lepturus
CGCGAGAAGGTCAGTGCCGCTGTGGTGGCAGGCCGGAGGGCTGGGGCCACTCTCCCCTCCTTGGCACACCAGTGCCACTCACTCCCGTTTGCCCAGCCTCCGCCCCAATGTCAGTCACTCCTGCTTCTGGGAGGTGCTGCCGGAGCTGGCCTGTGCTCAGAGCTGCTGGACTGGTGCGCTCCTTGTCTCCAACAGTGGCACCAATTCCCTGCTGTGCTACCTGGCCTTGTGGGGCTCCTG
>NW_010568894.1:0-240 GCF_000687285.1 Phaethon lepturus
TTGTGAAGTCCATCCTTCTCCCGCAATAAACCACTTGTAGATCTATATAATGCCACCAAATGAAATAGAATATTTCCAGATTCTTGTACTGTAGAAAGAGGGGGAAGCTGGGCAGGGGAAGTCATTCTGGTAGCTCTGTAGTCCATGCTAAGTAAGGGTAGATAAACATTGACAAAATGAGTGTGGTGGCCGAGATTCCCCTGCAGCCTTTGGTGAAGACCATGGTGAGGCAGGCTGTCC
>NW_010568895.1:0-241 GCF_000687285.1 Phaethon lepturus
TTGGATGTTTACTTTCAAATCCAAGTTGTAAGGCAGAACTTGATGTTCATTTGGCATTAGCCAATCATTCAAGTAGCTCTTCACTTTCTTTACCACATAACCCTAGTAGATCTCATTAGAGCACTCCAAGACGCTCTTAATTTTAACCCTGCTCCTTGACTTAACTACCCCTCTCTGCTACTGAAATTTCTTAATTTGCATCAAAGACTACTCATCTCTTCAGGAGAGCAGCCACTGGCTG
>NW_010568896.1:0-241 GCF_000687285.1 Phaethon lepturus
GCTCTTGGGAACGCGGAGTTACGCCCGGCGAGAGGCGAGGGCTCGCTCCCCGTTTCCTCTCCTTGGCCCGGATCCGCTTTTTTTTTCCCAATTTGGAAATTTGGAGAGCAATTCACCTAAAGAATTTGAGGGGGGGAAAAAAAAAAAGCTGAAATATAAAGGAAGGAGGGGTGACCTGCGAGGGGGGTGAAGCCCAGGCAGCGTTTGCTCCGAAGGGATGGGAAAAATCCCTCCCCGCGCC
>NW_010568897.1:0-240 GCF_000687285.1 Phaethon lepturus
GCCCCTGAGCCACGTGTTGATCAGGTGTGCAGATTTGTCTACCTTAGCAATCTACGATCAGATTCGTCTACCTTAGCAATCCCTCTGTTTTGCTGAAGCTAAGATGGGATGGGCATGTGTCCTTCCAGAAGCTCAGCTGATAAGAAAGGCATCCAAGGCTGAGTTGAATCCCCAATTTAGCAAGAGATGCCCCCTGTGCTGTTGTGTTAACTTCAGCTTCAGCCTTTTACCTTCCATTTT
>NW_010568898.1:0-241 GCF_000687285.1 Phaethon lepturus
TAACCAGTCAGACCATCCCACACCAGAAAACTGTACTGCTTTCACCACACTGTTACAATAAAGATAGATACTTGCACGGGTAGCTGGGGAGGGGGAGCTGGTTGGTTGGGGTTTCTGGGGGAAAGGGAGTGATTTTGGCTTGTAGGGGAGTTGTTTGTTTGCTAGTTGTTTTGTTTGGGTTTTTTTAATAGCTTTTCTTTTTTAAAAAATAGTAGTTAAACAGCTACAACTTCCTAGGGCT
>NW_010568899.1:0-241 GCF_000687285.1 Phaethon lepturus
GAGGGGAGTCAGTAAGAGGGAGAACAGACAGACGCAGAGGTGAAGGTCTGGAGTGCCACTAATACGAAAACAATAATGCTTAAAGAAAAGCAGTAACACTTGAATGACCACCTACAGAGATCTAAACTTAAGAATTAGGAAGCATGGAAAGACTGATTGAGAAACTGAATCATTTGTGTAAAAGAGAGAGAAATCGTCCATTCAGGTAGGACTTTTTCTTTCTGAACACATCATTCCTGAA
>NW_010568900.1:0-240 GCF_000687285.1 Phaethon lepturus
TAGCCATGAGCAAGTCAAAAGCTTATGGGTAGAATCAGAGACTGAGGCAATAAAGGGAAGTTTGTGGTTGGTGTCTAATACAGGCCGCCGGATCAAGGAGAATCTATTGCCCAAGCCTTCTTACTCCAGCTATAGAAGGCATTACACTCGCAGGCTCTCGTCCTGCTGGGGGTCTTCAGCCACCCTGACAACTGCTGGAAAAGTAGAATGGCAATCTGTAGGCAATCCAGGAGACTCCTG
>NW_010568901.1:0-241 GCF_000687285.1 Phaethon lepturus
GCCAAGGCTTGCCAGGCAACTGAACTTCTCAGTTTGTAGAGCGGTCCAACTGCAAGGTGAGGAGGAGGGGGGAAATGCACCACCACATCGACCTATGAGACAAAAGGGTTTTGGGGCCCAAGAAGAATTAATTGGTGCCTGAATAAGGGCTAAGGTCTCTTATAACTAGATCTCCCACTGCCTTGAAAGAAGCAGTTTCTCCAATTTAGACACATGAATACATTTTACCACCTATGAACTC
>NW_010568902.1:0-240 GCF_000687285.1 Phaethon lepturus
GCCCATGCCTACTGAGCCCTGTTCAACACTACTCAGTACCCTCAAAGGGAAGAGAAGGTCCCTGGATCTGCTGACAAAATGACAGGCACTGCGGCTCTTCCAAGCCCGGCAACAGGCACTGCAGCTGAACCAGAGAACCGACCCATGCTGCTATCAGTCGCCCCTGCACACAAGAAGAAATAGCGGAAGCGGAAGTTGGCTCGTTTAGGAAGGGATGAAGAAGCTGCTTCTAAGAGGGAG
>NW_010568903.1:0-241 GCF_000687285.1 Phaethon lepturus
GATCTCGAACCCATTTGTTTTTAAAGTTTCCAAAACTGTTGATACTAGCTGGTCCACCTGACTTCCCGACGGCGCGGCGATCAAGATATCATTCATATATTGGATGATAGTCGCGGTCGGGTCACTACGCCGAACCGGTGCCAACGCCTGATCCACTGTAATTTGGCAGATGGTAGGCGAGTTGATCATTCCCTGAGGCAGCACTTTCCACTCGAAACGTAGGTTGGGGCATTGGCTGGTT
>NW_010568904.1:0-240 GCF_000687285.1 Phaethon lepturus
AGTCTTTAAACTGAAGCACCAAGACATCCCTCTCCTGTGGATGAAGAAGCTGCTATATCCATTATAGTTTCCAATAGATAAGTAATTGCTGTGGAATAACTTACTCCACAGATATTTTAATTGGACTGTAGCTTCCTGTTCCTTCTCCAGACTTCTCCCTCAGTAAGACGACTTCCCCCTCAGTAAGACGACTTCCCTTATGTTTTGACAGCAAATGTATATATTCAAAACCGTGAGGAG
>NW_010568905.1:0-241 GCF_000687285.1 Phaethon lepturus
GGTGACAAACCCCGCGTGAGGCTGGTTGGTTGGGCCTGGAAATTTCCCTGCCCTTTGGGAAAACTT
This sequence comes from Phaethon lepturus, assembly GCF_000687285.1. Classification (NCBI taxonomy): domain Eukaryota; kingdom Metazoa; phylum Chordata; class Aves; order Phaethontiformes; family Phaethontidae; genus Phaethon; species Phaethon lepturus. Next base: position 67 of record NW_010568905.1, read on the forward strand.
GGGAAAAGAAAATTCCCCTGACGAGCTGTCGGGCGGCGAGGGGAGCCAGGCTGAGAAATGTCACTTTTTGGGCTGAGAAAGGTCGCTGCTTGGGCTGAGCGTCGCTCGCGTCCCTCCAAGGGATGGCCAAGCCTCCAGCTGAGGGTTCTGTGGTTTTTCCTCCAAAAGATGGGAG
>NW_010568906.1:0-241 GCF_000687285.1 Phaethon lepturus
CCCTTCAGACTCATACAGACTGCTGCCCATAGTCTTACTGCTGGAGAAGAGAAAGCCATCTAAATCACAGCCTATGCTCAATTCTATGTAAAATTACCATAATCCCAACTGCAGGAGCTGCTCAGCCTCCAGAACAGGAGGTGTCAGAAATTCATGAAGAAGTCTTCCTTATAAGATGCACTATGCTCATGTGACACTTACCTAGTAATCAAGTGTTAGAGCTGCAAGCTCATAAAAGTAC
>NW_010568907.1:0-241 GCF_000687285.1 Phaethon lepturus
GGAGAGCGTGTACTGCAGAGAGGAAGGACCGACGGGCAGAGCAAACCCACAGCCCAGCATCGCCTCTCTCCGCATCTCTCCAACCGATGGAGCAGATGAGAGATGCGGTGAGTTACATAAATGTAGGAACCAGAAACTTAATGAAATGTCTCTAACTGTGACAGCATTCATGAAAAGATTAATTACCAGGACTAGAGGGGGAAGGATGCCAGGAATTGATAGGATTGGTACCAATACCAAA
>NW_010568908.1:0-241 GCF_000687285.1 Phaethon lepturus
CACCCTGGCTTCCGCGCCTGCCTGTCGCTCCCATTCCCGTTTCGAAGGAGTGAACGGGCCTGCCGGGCGAGGACGAACGAACCTTTCAGAACCGCTCGAGCCCAGGCAACCCCGGGAATCAAGCGCTGCGCCCGTTCCTCTACTCTCTTCCTAGCGAGTGGGGCCGAGACACATGCTCCATCACCGCTTTCGACCTCGCCTGTTGCTTCAGGCTGGGAGGGCCGGGAGAAAGGGCCGCGGG
>NW_010568909.1:0-241 GCF_000687285.1 Phaethon lepturus
GGCCAGGCAGGGCCTGGCAAGGGGCAGTCATGATGACAGAGCCATTGGGTACCATGGAAGGGAAGGCTTGCATGGCTGGGGCCTCTCCAGGCCAGGGAGCATGGATGGATCTGCAGACCTTCCTGATGCCCCTTACAGCATCCAGTAGGCAGTCAGAGCCAGCCTACTCCAGCACCAGCTGAAGAAAAGGAGGAGGGCAGAGGGGCGTTTGTGGTGATGGTGTTCCTTACGTTGCATCTGC
>NW_010568910.1:0-241 GCF_000687285.1 Phaethon lepturus
GAAAAGCCCTGGTGCTGGGTGGATATGTTGTTCCAGCTTTCAGAGTTCTCTTTGATAAAGCCAGCAGTCCTGGCTGGCAGCGCTGAGCGTGAGTTGGCTTTTCCCAGGTAGGCTGAGTGAGTTTTATGAAGAGACTTGCCAGCAAGTCACCCTGTAAGAGACGTGTAACTGTTGTGAGAGGACTGTGATTTCCAAAGAAAATGAAGCCTTTACCTGAGGCCAGGCGATTTTTTTCCCCAGC
>NW_010568911.1:0-241 GCF_000687285.1 Phaethon lepturus
GGGATGCTCGGCTATAGGGGGAGAGCACGGGGGACCCCGGGTGTGCAGGGCTCAGCGGGCAGAGCCGGCGCACTCGGAGGGCAACCGTGCTAGTGCAAGCCCCCGCCGAGGGCAGAGCCAGCCCCTGCGTGGGAGCCGCACGGGACACCGGGCAAGGGCAGCCTCCAGGGTCGGGGTTTGCAGGGTCCCTGATTAAACCGGGGGAAGGTGGGGGGTAATGCTCCTGGAGCAGCCGGGGTGC
>NW_010568912.1:0-241 GCF_000687285.1 Phaethon lepturus
TTGCCCAGCTCCTTCTCCCGCTGTGCCTGAGGTTCGGGGGGGACAGGTCACCCCAAAAATCCCCCCCAGCACCCCAAAACCTACCCAGAACCTCCCTCAGCACCCCAAAACCTGCCCTATATCCCCCGTAATTCCTTCCCATTGTCGGCAGCGTTGCCCAGCTGCTTCTCCCACTGCGCCTGAGGTTTGGGGGGCCAGTCACCTCAAAAATGCCTGCCTGACCCCTGCCCCCAGATTTGCA
>NW_010568913.1:0-241 GCF_000687285.1 Phaethon lepturus
GATATTGTGTGTAGCGCATGTCCAAAGCGCTCGCTATGGTGGACACGTATCATACCGCTGAGAGCCCGTGCTGCAGGTCAGAACGTTCCAGAATGTCTCTGTACATCGGCATCAATCTGACGACCAGGCATCTGTGTTCAGGAGAAATTCACAATTACATATTCGGACTGCCTTGAATCCTACCGCTCCTCCTCTCAACTGCACTACTCCTATGTCTATGGCATTTTCCCCCATCTTGACA
>NW_010568914.1:0-241 GCF_000687285.1 Phaethon lepturus
TGTTATGTTCCTTTTTCATGATCAGATTCTTGTATGTCACTTAACATCTATATTGCTGTAGTATCTGAAGTCATCCCGATCAATAAGACCATTTTTCTCTAGCTTATAGTTCACTTGATTCTCCTGGTAGATAAGAACTCATGAATGGATGCATCCACAGACCAAGCAATTAAAATTTAATATACTTCTAACAACTTATGAAATTTTGCTGAAGGACAAGGTAATCGCACTTATTTCTTCA
>NW_010568915.1:0-241 GCF_000687285.1 Phaethon lepturus
CCGCGCGCTGCCCGCGCGCTGCCTCTGCGCGGTCCTTCCACGCACTCTCGGCCCGAGAGCTGCCCCGCGGGAGGAAGAAAAGAACGCGCTGTGTTTCCCGGCAGGTTTTCTGTGAGTTTCGCTGATAATAACATTATGGTTTTCCCTGTGCTGGCAGTCGGATGAGAGGAGCCTGCAGCCTTCGGAGGGATCGATCCGATCGATCCCAGAGGCTCCATGTCATTTCCAGGGGATTTGCTAA
>NW_010568916.1:0-241 GCF_000687285.1 Phaethon lepturus
ATCTGGGCTGTCGGCCATGTCATCCTCTTAGGGGAACACCCCTTAGGTCCTTTGATGTCCTTCGCTGGTGTTTCCTTGTTTGCTTCTATTACCTCAGTAGCCCCTGACTCATCTCTGTAAGCCTTCAAGTGTCCTGCCATGTAGCCAGCACATCTCAGAGCAAAAGGATGAGGGGCCCCGCTAGCACCCCGGCCCTCTAACCTTGGTGTCTCATCCCACAGCTTGACACAGGCATGCCTGA
>NW_010568917.1:0-240 GCF_000687285.1 Phaethon lepturus
TCTCCCCGCATAGAGCGAGGCTGGACATGCTACCTGAAGGGCTGAAGATGCTTTCAAAAAAGCTCCCATTATCCCTCAGATGATGAGGTGTCCTCGGTTGAGGGTAGCAATTGCTATGCACAGTTGAATCGCAATACAAACGTGGTTCTCATTACCAGTCTCTGCGATATGCTCAACATCAAGACACTGGCTGTCCCCAGTGACCAAGAAGGAATATGTGTGTTGAAGCCAGCCCAGGCC
>NW_010568918.1:0-241 GCF_000687285.1 Phaethon lepturus
CCCCTCGATTTTGAGAAGTTCTGGCAGGCGGCACGCAACAACCCCCACGACTTCACCGCCTGGACCGAGCTCCTGCAGTACGTCGAGCAGGAGGTAATTAAAATCTTCGTTAAGCTGCGCTGGTCCCATTAAAATCTTAATTAGAACTTGCACCGACCCCCCAGCCGCGTTAAAACCTTCGTCTCAGCTCGGTGCAAGTCTTTGGCCCCATTAAACCTTCGTTAAAACCCGCCCGGAGCCC
>NW_010568919.1:0-241 GCF_000687285.1 Phaethon lepturus
TGTACCGTCGCTCACCGTGGTGGTACCAGCCCTGTGGCCCTGGCCACACGTAGTCCTCTAGTGCCAGGTAGCTCACCATAAGGCCAGGGGGGAAATACCCCTCTGCAAGGAAGGTGGCCTCATGGCCCCGGCCGGTAAAGGCTGCCTGCAGATCTCTGACAAGACACCCACAGCGTGGGCGTCTCTGCTGCTCCTGCTCACCAAACTGGGGTGGGTGACGGAACTGAAGTACTGGCAGGGA
>NW_010568920.1:0-241 GCF_000687285.1 Phaethon lepturus
GAGTGGGGGGTGAGGCGCATCCCAGAGTGTGGGACACGCTGAGAAGCGAGGAAGGGGCACAGCCTTGCATCTGGGGGGGGTTCTCCCCTGCACCCCCCGCTGATGTTTTTATCCAAAGGGCTGTGTGGGGGTGACTCAGCTGCCCCTCATGGCACAACACCAGTGCCCATAGATCCTGTAGCACACTACGCGGTGCCCTACACACCCTATACACACACCCATAACAGCACACAGCATCCCA
>NW_010568921.1:0-241 GCF_000687285.1 Phaethon lepturus
AGAAGGATATTCTGTTTATGATTAAATGATTCAACTGAGTGAACAGTGAAGCAAAAATTTTTAAAATATAGTACAAATAGGATGGAGATTAGCTTTGATCAAATCAGATATTCTCCTAACACTGAATGCAAATTCAGTGCATGTGAAATGGAAGACAATATAAGTCTGTGCCTCTTTATGACCATATCCAGGACAAGGAAATTCTGATTTCACATCAGGAAAAAAATGTTCACCATGAGAG
>NW_010568922.1:0-241 GCF_000687285.1 Phaethon lepturus
TTAACTCTACCCTGCCTGAAACCAGGACACAGGGTCATTAAAGCTTTTAATGCAAATTGAGCTGATGTTCTCAGGGTGTCAATAGGCAGTCGAGCTTGCAAACGTGGGTCTGTAAATTGACCCATTCCCATCATTTGCTCTATCCCTATCACTCGCAGCAGATCCCCATTCGGTCGATCTAGGTTTCTTAAGGCTTCTTCTTCACATAGATTGTGCCATCTATCCCTCCATAGTAATCTCT
>NW_010568923.1:0-241 GCF_000687285.1 Phaethon lepturus
TAAGGGACCATTAAGCAAGACTAAGATAAGCCTTGTTGGTGTGACAGGGAAAAGAACTTCCAGACCATTTTTACAGCGTATGGAGCTCTCAGTTGGGGATGACACTTAAATTCCTCTGTATGCCAGAATGTCCTTTACCATTCTCAGATGAGATTTACTTTGTAAGTTAAAAGCACAATTAACCTTCTCTAAGGATTCTGTTCAGTTACGTATTCCTCCAGAGAATGCATGGAGGGCCCAG
>NW_010568924.1:0-242 GCF_000687285.1 Phaethon lepturus
CCTCCCAGTGCTCCCAGTGCCCGGGGTACCCCAGTCCCAGGGCTCTCAGTGCTCCCAGTGCCCCGGGGTACCTCCGTCCCAGTGCTCCCAGTGCCCCGGGGTACCCCTGTCCCAGTGGTCCCACTGCTCCTAGGGCTCCCAGGGCTCCCAGTGCGTTGGGGTACCCCTGTCCCAGTGCTCCCAGTCCTCCCAGTGCCCCGGGGTACTCCTGTCCCAGTGCTCCCAGGGCACCCACTTCCCTG
>NW_010568925.1:0-242 GCF_000687285.1 Phaethon lepturus
GCAGGACCAGTGTGAAGCAAGAAGGCACCTGAGATGGATGGCAAGAAGTGCAGGGAAAGGGCTACAGCCCGCACTTGGGTTGTGCACATCAGGTTTGTACGGCGGAGTTAGACACTTCTGTCCCAGCCTTGGCTCTGCTGACCACGGGGGCAAGAGCTGCTCTGGCTCAGCTGCAGGAGCCTGGCTTCAAGCAAAGTGGGGCTGGTAGTGTGCCGGAGGCTCCTGCTACAACTGCCAAGCGT
>NW_010568926.1:0-241 GCF_000687285.1 Phaethon lepturus
AGTTGCTGGACTCTGCGCCTGGGATGGAGTAACACCAGACACAAGTACAAATTGGGAGAGGAGTAGCCTGGAGAGCAGCCTTACAGAAAAGGATTGAGGGGTGCTGGTTGATGGTAAGCTCAATATGTGTCAGCAGTGTGCCTTGGCAGCCAAGGGGACAAGCTGCATTCCAGGGTGCATCAAAGATGCAGTATAACCAGCTGCCCAAAGGAGGTGATTATCCTGCTGTATTCAGTGTTGG
>NW_010568927.1:0-241 GCF_000687285.1 Phaethon lepturus
TGCAGCTCTCTACCATGATGAAAAGACCATATAATCGACTTAATCCAAGATCCAAACGGACCAAAAGGATAGAATTATAAAGGCAAAGCTCTGAAAGCACTCGGATGGGAGGAAAAAGGTCTATATTATAAAATCACTCCTTAGGCATATCTGACATGCATTAGGTCAAATCTGCCAGATTTTGCATTAGTGATTTGTGCACCAAGAATTCCTTTTTCAGAAAGCAAAAGCATGACAATCA
>NW_010568928.1:0-241 GCF_000687285.1 Phaethon lepturus
TAATTTATATGGCTCTTACTTTATATCACAACAAATTTGAAGTACATCGGTAGCCACCTTGTCTCAGCAAGAAATAAGAAATTTTTATTTTAAACTCTGTAGCATAAGCTCAAGCGTTAATCTGTTCCACCTGTAAATTCAGCCTACACAGATGAGCAGAACAAACCTGTATGTGGGCACACTCACTTTAGTTTTCCTAAGCCTATTCCTAGTGGAGTAAACCAAGATAAATTTGCATTAA
>NW_010568929.1:0-241 GCF_000687285.1 Phaethon lepturus
GGCTTGAGAGATGTGCCCATGCAAACCTCATGAAATTCAGCAGGGCCAAGGGCAAGGTCCTGCACGTGGGTCAGGGCAATCCGAAGCACAAATACAGCCTGGGTGGAGAACAGGTTGAGAGCAGCCCTGAGGAGAAGGACTCGGAGGTGTTGGTTGATGAGAAGCTCTACATGACCCAACAATGTGCGGTTGCAGCCCAGAAAGCCGGCTGTATCCTGGGTTGCATCAAAAAAAGCATGGC
>NW_010568930.1:0-242 GCF_000687285.1 Phaethon lepturus
CCATGGCCACCTCCTGTCCCACCAAGACACCTTGGGGACACATCTGCAGGCCCACAGCCTCGGTCACCTCCTGCGCTCCCCGGGCCAGCAAGGGCCCCTGCCACCCCTCTGTCCCCACGTCCCCTCACCATGGCGTCAGGCCCGTAGGGGCCGCTGTGGCCGATGGGGACGCAGCGCACGCCGGCCTCCTGGTAGCGGCGGCAGACGTCCACGCTGGTGCCCACCGGCACCTCCAGCAGCAG
>NW_010568931.1:0-240 GCF_000687285.1 Phaethon lepturus
TCAACATTGTTTTCAGCACAAATCCAAAACAGAACCCCATACTAGCTTCTAACTTTATCCCAGCCAAAACCAGCACAGTTTGTAAAATGAAGATATGTTTTATGCATGTGAGAGTACCAGCAGGGGTATCAGGTCGGGGGAGGGGGGCGGAGGGCCATGCTGGTATCCAGGAGGACCCATGACTGTGGGATGTCCATGGAAAAAGTGTGTGAGCCCTTTCATCTGTGTGCTAGCGAGCAC
>NW_010568932.1:0-241 GCF_000687285.1 Phaethon lepturus
CTTTACGTCCGATTATAAAAGAGATTTCAACAAGTCTGCAGTAGACATTGTTCATGGGAAAGTCGTATTTCACATGAGCTGCAATATAATCCTATAACGGATAGGAATTAAAATCTTCATTTTTACATACTTCCCCCCAGGAGCTTTTGCTCGAGGTGATGGCTTCTCGATGCAGCTTATCCCGGCCCTCTGGCTGAAGCTCCTCGGCGCCCAGAGGACGAAAACAGCCCAGGATTTTCCT
>NW_010568933.1:0-241 GCF_000687285.1 Phaethon lepturus
TATGTTTTTAGAAGGTAAATTTGCAACCCAAGAAAACACACTCAAAAAAACCCTGGGCTTAGAGAAATTCAGTAATCTTGAGTTTCTCCTGCTAAGGACCCCTTTGACACTTTAATAAGTCTCCTGAATACTTTTCATTTCCCATCTCTTCCTAGACAGCCCTTTCTGTCCCCAGCCCTGAACCCTGCCCCCTTTCCAAAAAATCGCAGTCATCTTTCCTTCAGGGACAGCTTGATAAATC
>NW_010568934.1:0-241 GCF_000687285.1 Phaethon lepturus
AAGAGAAGTCAGATACATGTCCTAGGAGATAGCATTCCTATTGTTGGAGCAAGGCAGGAATACACGGGTTTATGCACTGTTACCCAGCCACTTTTGGCATTTTTTTTCCAGGACTGAGTTACAAATGTCTGCTTCAAACCTGTTCCAGCTAAAATCTGTGAGCTGATATGGAATCCCAGATGAGCTGATACAAACAGAATTATAGTAACTGAAAGTAGATGAGATGATTAAAACAAGTTTT
>NW_010568935.1:0-241 GCF_000687285.1 Phaethon lepturus
GGCTGCCCAGCACCACGTCCGGAGGGCTTTGGCACGTCTCCAAGGACGGAGACACCACAACCTGCCGGGGCAACCTGTGCCGGTGCTCGGTCACCCTCGCAGTGGAAAAGTGTTTTGGGATGTTGAGCTGGAGCCACCTGTGTTTCAGCTGCTGCCCGTGGGCTCTGGTCCTGGCGCTGGACACCTCTGAAAAGAGCCTGGCTCCATGTTCTTGACGCCTTCCCTTCAGGCAGGTGTGGAC
>NW_010568936.1:0-242 GCF_000687285.1 Phaethon lepturus
GGTGTACCATGGGTGTACCATGGGTGTGCCACCGGTGTACCATGGGTGCCTGGTGCTCCTCTTGGAGCCGGGCAGCAGCGTGGAGCAGATGTCACCCTTCAGCCCCCGGCACGGAGACCTCCGCCGAAGGCCGGGTCAAGTGGCCGGGCCCTGGCGCAGGGACGAGCTGCCGGTGCGCGGGGACACGGGTGCTCCCTGGAGCTGTGCATGCTCAGGAGAAGGAGGTGAGCACCCAGGACGCC
>NW_010568937.1:0-242 GCF_000687285.1 Phaethon lepturus
AAAAAAACTTACCAAAAAGTGGGTTTAGGCTAATCCTAAAATGAAAGTTCATAATCTTTAGCTAGATTTCAAAAGCAAAGACTCTGACCTGAAATGTTTAATTTGACCTAAAATCTTTTGCTTTGCTTTTAGTTTCTTGGATACTTTAAGGAAATGTGCCAATTTTAAAATCAAACAATAGTTTAGCTTCTGGATGTTTTTTACAGCCTCCTGTAATTTGTTTTCTTCCTTTTTTTTTTTTT
>NW_010568938.1:0-242 GCF_000687285.1 Phaethon lepturus
GGACCCCCTCACAGATACACACACCCCCCCTCCCGCTCCCGGCAATGCTCTGCCTAAGGCAGCCCAGGCCACCAGGCGTCTTCTTCACAGCCCATGCTCAGCTTGGTGCCCACCAGCACCTCAGCGCCTTTTTGTGGCCCCCAGCGTGTCCCGGTGCCTGGGGTTGTCCCTCTGCGGGGGCAGGACCTTGCACGTCTCCTTGTTGGATCACAGAATCACAGAATGGTTAGGGTTGGAAAGGA
>NW_010568939.1:0-242 GCF_000687285.1 Phaethon lepturus
AGGGTGCAGGAGGGCACTGGAGCCTTTGGGCTGACCCTCGCCATAGGCACAGACTGTGGGCGCATCCAGGTCAGGTAGGAGACTCTACCTGTGGATTTTCTGGGGTAGGGATGCGATTGAAATGACCCTTTGAAGAAAGGATAGCTTTTGCCATTATAATGTGAATGTGAGCTTCCTGTCTTGCAGGAACAAGTCCTTTGCCCCATTGCTGAGATAGATGGAGCTGGTGTCCTGTGTCCCAG
>NW_010568940.1:0-242 GCF_000687285.1 Phaethon lepturus
TGTTGGGTTGGTGGTTGGACGTGATGATCTTGGAGGCCTTTTCCAACCGTAACGGTTCTGGGATTCTGTGATACTGCCCGGGAGCCGAGCGCTGGCTTTCCGGCAGCCTAGGCTCGCCAGGAGCAGAAACACCAACCGTGGTTCGCTGCACCTGACCGAGACGCTTTGAAGCAACATATTCCAGTGATTTTTCCTTGGTTTCTTTTAAGAAGGGAAGTGGGATTCGGTGTTTTCGCTCCCCA
>NW_010568941.1:0-242 GCF_000687285.1 Phaethon lepturus
CTGAGTTGCGGCTTCTCCTGGGGAGCCGAGCAGCGCCTTTTTACTGTGTTACAGCTATTGACAGATCCCAGTTGAGTCTTCCTGGACTTTCAGCTGCCGCCGTTTTCTTTAAGAAATTGAACCTGTGATATTCTGCCCAGCACAAAGGTTCAGAATACGTCCATTTCATCCTTGCAGTGAATTGAATTATCCCTCACAACAAGAGATGAGGCGGAACAGGTACCATGGATGGTGAGCAAGAA
>NW_010568942.1:0-242 GCF_000687285.1 Phaethon lepturus
CTAATGTTTCACAGCTGCTAAGTGTAACTTTAAACCCAACCATTTGAGAGCTTACAATTAGCGAGTCAACAGAGCTGAGATCAGGTCTTTGTGATTGCAAAAAGAGAAAATGAAACTTCCCCCCGCCCCGAGTTTTAATTGAATAAAACGGGAACAAACGCTGGGGAGATGAGGGTTTTTTTTTAATGCAATAAATGATTAGTGACTTATGTGCTAGGAAAAAAATAATTGAATCCACTGCT
>NW_010568943.1:0-242 GCF_000687285.1 Phaethon lepturus
CCCACCCACAAGCCACGGAGGAGAAGGAACGCACCAAGCACGATGATGCTGGCCATAGAAAAGGCCTCGAGTCGTGCAGCTCGGCACCTACCACCCTCCTGCAAGACAAATCCCAGCCCGTTCCTCCTTCCTACAGGCACACAAACACTTCCAGCACCAGGGAGCAAGAGATGGAGCCACCTGCAGCCAGAGAAAACCTCCAAGAAAAGAAAAAAATTAAAAAAAAACAACCAGCACATTTC
>NW_010568944.1:0-242 GCF_000687285.1 Phaethon lepturus
CAAACTGATGTCTATTGTCATTTACTGGAAAACTATGAGGTGTAAACACTTCACACAACTCCCACACCGACATGAAGCAGCATGATAGCTTCGATGGCACTGATGGATAGTGTCCTTACGGCCAGGGGAAGGAGACTCACATCAGCACTGACATGGTGGGATCTATCAGCTGTCTTTAAAACAAAGCAGATCACAGTGTAGTACCAGAGCACAAACAGACAACAGTGCTAAGACTTCATTCA
>NW_010568945.1:0-242 GCF_000687285.1 Phaethon lepturus
AAATGCAGTAACAAGGGAATTAATAAGGGCAAACTTGGCTCATTTTGCTATTTTAATGAATATACTCTTTCCTCTGTGCTTGTTCTTTCTGTATTTCTTTCAGCATAAGGCACCGGGCGCTCGATGCGCGGCGCGAAACCCGGGGAGGGACGAAGAGCTCACGAGAGCTTAAAAAATACAACGTGCGGTGCGAGGGCAGGGAGGGAAACCGAGGACGTCCCCGCTCCTCTGGCCAGCAGAAG
>NW_010568946.1:0-242 GCF_000687285.1 Phaethon lepturus
AATCCAGGAAGGGATCCAGGGATCCAGGAGGGGATCCAGGAATCCAGGAGAGGACCCAGGGATCCGGGAGGGGACTGAGGTGTCCAGGGGGACCCAGGAGTCTGGGAGGGACCCGGACGTGGTGGGCGAGGGACCCACGCGTGCTGTCCCGCAGCGTCCTGATCCACCTGGGCTACGGGCGGGGGGAGCTCCTGGGTCGCTCTTGGTACCGGCTCCTGCACCCCGAGGACCTCGGCCACGTC
>NW_010568947.1:0-242 GCF_000687285.1 Phaethon lepturus
TTTTTTTTTTTTTGTTAAGGCACTGCTCCACTCGGGTGTTTCAACACTTACCTGCCTTGGATGAAAACAAGCTAGCAAGTTACACAGAATTGCCGCCTCTCAGCTGAAACATGGAAACTGATGGTGCCATGTAAAATGAATTACCTGAAACCACTTTTGCGGTTAAGATTTACCACGTTATCTTGCATTGGACAGAGGGTAACAACATGGACGTGCTCACTACCATCTCTTCTGGCAAGCAT
>NW_010568948.1:0-242 GCF_000687285.1 Phaethon lepturus
ACCATGGACGACCCAACAAACCTGTAGACACCTGCTATTCCTTTTGGGTGGGAGCAACTTTGAAGGTAGTCTACAGAAAACCTACAAGATAGTTATTGACTTGTTCTGATTTCTTTAATCATCTTGATTTACTTGGAAGAATTACATATTTGGTGCAAGTACAAGAATATGCTGTTGGGATCACTTTGCACGGTTCGGCTGTGCTAAACAACTAAACAACTAAGAGGAAGCAAAGGAGCGCA
>NW_010568949.1:0-242 GCF_000687285.1 Phaethon lepturus
GGAGAAGGACTTTGGGTTGTTGGTTGATGAGGAGCTCAACATGAACCAACAATGTTCACATGTAGCCCAAAAAGCCTACCGTACCCTGGGCTGCATCAAAATAAGCGTGACCAGCAGGTCAAGGGAGGTGATACTCCCCCTCTACTCCATTCTTTGAGACCCCACCTGAAGTACTGCATTTGGCTCTGGAGCCCCCAACATAAGAAGGACGTGTTGGAGTGAGTCCAGAGGAGGGCCACGAA
>NW_010568950.1:0-242 GCF_000687285.1 Phaethon lepturus
TAAAGGTTGGCATCGACCTGATCATATTGATTGAGTATGTCGTGTCCGAGACTTCCGCGTCAGGGGGCATTTAAAGGTACCTTCGTACATATTTATCTCTTTTCTTTACATCTCTCTAAGTGTCTGATCTTAGTATGTTGCTAAGTAACTATATCATTAGTCTTAGTAAGTTTTAGGTTTATTATGTTACTAAGTTATATATATGATTTGGTATTGTGATTTATCTCAATAGTGCTAGTGAA
>NW_010568951.1:0-242 GCF_000687285.1 Phaethon lepturus
CAAATTTGGTGGCCTTCTACAATGGGTTACAACATTAGTGGATAAGGGAAGAGTGACGGATGTTATCTGCCTGGACTTGTGCAATGCATTTGACACTGTCCCAAATGACATCATTCTCTCTACATTGGAGAGACATGGACTTGACAGATACACCACTCGGTGGATAAGGAATTTGCTGGATGCTCACACTCAAAAGACTTGCAGTCAAAGAGTTCGATGTCCAAGTGGAGACCAGTGACAAG
>NW_010568952.1:0-242 GCF_000687285.1 Phaethon lepturus
AACTGGGAGAAAATCCGCACTGGGAGGATGCAGGAGGGGGGCAGCAGCCCCGTCGCTGCCTCCCTGTCCCCAAAACGCTTCCCCTCCAGAGGTGCAGGGAAAGGTGTGATGATAAATCACATCGACATCCTCAGCCGGCTCCAACTAATGACCTCCCCGGCACTCGACACGTTTTCCCGGCGCGCTGACGGTTCAGAATACCGTTGTAACATTTAACTCCCTTTAAAAAAAAAAAAAAAAAA
>NW_010568953.1:0-243 GCF_000687285.1 Phaethon lepturus
AAAAGCCTGCTCAGGGATGCTGGGAAGGAGCACCAAGGCTTGGGCTTGGCACACGGTGGTGCTGGGGTGAGGGTGCCAGAGTCGCTGCAGAAGGTGCCCGGTGGGAGGTGAGGGCAGCCTGCACCCGGTGCGGCCCCTCTGCCCTGCCCTAGCCCGGGGGCAGCCCTGGCACTGCCCTGCTCCTCTGCAGGGCAGGGGACAGTGCCAGCACGGCCACGGCAGGGACAACGGGTAGAGCCAGAG
>NW_010568954.1:0-242 GCF_000687285.1 Phaethon lepturus
GGGTCTGGAGAACAAGTCTTATGAGGAGCTGTGGCGGACCGACGCGCAGACTTTTTCTTAAACATTTCTTGGTACGGAGACCTGTAGAGCAGAGCCATGGCGCAGGCACAGTGGTAAATACGGCACCTGACGAGGGCGCCTGACAACCAATGACCCCCCCAAGCATGTGAGACACAACACGGTTGTCGTGTGGGCGCCAAGGAACATGTGAGACGTGCCGTTTCCTTGGGCAACCAGAGTGA
>NW_010568955.1:0-242 GCF_000687285.1 Phaethon lepturus
ACTGGTGCCACCACCACAATTTTGGTTTTTTGGATAATGGGTGGCCTACACAGAACTTAGCTTGCTGGCATCTGATGGGATTAACTTTTCCCAAAGGGGAAAGAGGGTCCTGCTCACAAGCTAGTGGGATTTATTGTCAGGACTTTAAACTAGACCTGAACTGGGACAGGGATAATATCAGGCTTACCCAAAACAAGCCGTGGGATGACACACAAAGGTTAGAGGGACAGGGTGCTAGCGAG
>NW_010568956.1:0-242 GCF_000687285.1 Phaethon lepturus
CCAAGCTGAACATGAGCCAGCAATGAACTATTGTGGCAAAGAAGGCTAGTGATATCTGGGGCTGCATTAGGAAAAGTATTTCCAGCAGGTCAAGGGAGATGATCATGGCCTCTATTCAGCACCTGGAGTGCTGAGTCCAGTTCTGGGCTCCCTAGTACAAGAGAAACATTGACATATTGGAGCGAGTCCAACAACAGGCCATGAAGATAATTAAGGGACTGGAGCATCTCCCATATGAGGAA
>NW_010568957.1:0-242 GCF_000687285.1 Phaethon lepturus
ATTGCCATTTTGCTACAAACATGAAAGGATGACCGCTTTCCTGACGAGACACACCCTTTGGAAGGGCCAGATGGAAATCTCTCAGGAGACACTAGCTGTCTTAACTCCTGCCTCTTTTGTGAGCTTCCCCATCTCTATGGAGCTGGGCCAGAGCCCCGTCAACCTCAGAAATGGTTCTTCAGTTACACACCGGTAACTCTGAGTTTCTAACGTCAACTCATTTCTCCCTTGCTCTGGTAATC
>NW_010568958.1:0-242 GCF_000687285.1 Phaethon lepturus
GCTTCCCAGTCGTGGCTGGAGATGGCCACCGTGCTGGTGGCCGTGTAGGTGCCGTTGAAGTTCTCCTGAAGGTCCAAGAAGTCCGGGCTGAGGACCCCAGGTTTCTCCTTCGCCCAGGAGAGCTGGAGGCCGGCGTCGCTGGGGAGGTCGGTGACCACGCAGCGCAGCTTGGGGGCGCGGGTGATGTAGAGGTCGGCCATCTTGGGAGGAAGGACGTAGAGGCGGATGGTGCTGGAGGTGGG
>NW_010568959.1:0-242 GCF_000687285.1 Phaethon lepturus
AGAGAGGAGACCAGGTGTGGCTGAATCCACTTCTAGTCCTGGACTTAATCAACGGTTTATATCTAAAGGGCTTGGGTGTAGGGATCTCAGTGTGATGGTTTAACATACAATTTTGTGTTTTGTGTAACTTTAGAATAGCAGCAGTTTAACGTGGAATAGCAGCAATTTGAAATTCATTAACACTCTTGAGATAAACCACAAGATTAGATTGTATAATTTTCTAGCAGAACTTAATTCACTGA
>NW_010568960.1:0-242 GCF_000687285.1 Phaethon lepturus
CAGGTGAGCCACCATGGCCCCGGTGGGGAGGGACAACGGGGGGACCACGGCCGAGCCCTGCTCCATCCTGTCCTTCCAGGTGGGCATGACGGCTCCCGGCACCAGGAGACACATCTACGACGCCAAGATGGGGACGGAGAAGTGCGACAACTCCTCCATGTCGCTGCAGATGGGCTCCAACCAGGGCGCCAACCAGAGCGGCCAGGTCTTCGGCTTGGGCCGCCAGATCTACGACCCCAAGT
>NW_010568961.1:0-242 GCF_000687285.1 Phaethon lepturus
ATGTCAAGTTCCCTGTCACACTTCTTGGATGCTGTAGTGTATTGACAGCATCTGAACATCTCCTTGGCTTGACTGCTGCCAAGTGTGGGGCTGGTGAAGGGCTTTGCTCAGGATGCTGGGGCTGTTCAGAAGTCTGTTAACAAGCCCTTTACATTCTGTCCTTTTCTAGTATAGAGAAAATCCTCTTATAGTGTGGATCAGGCCATTTCACTTCAAGTCAGTAGAGAACTCCCAGATCAGCT
>NW_010568962.1:0-243 GCF_000687285.1 Phaethon lepturus
CCATGTCCAGGCGAAAGCGACCCCGAGGAGGAAGAAGAGGAGGAAGGAGCTGTGCCAGGGACCCCTCCTCACAAGAAGGTCTGGGATGGGCATGGGTGTGCCTTGGGGGCAGGGGGATGGGCACTGCCCCCTCCTGACCCCCATCTCTCCCCACAGTTCCGCTCGCTGTTTTTTGGCTCGGTGCTGACACCCGGGGGGCCCGGCCCGGCCCGCACCCAGGAGGTGCTGGCAGAGGACAGCGAC
>NW_010568963.1:0-241 GCF_000687285.1 Phaethon lepturus
CCGGCACTTGGCCTTATTGAACCTCATACAAGGTTCCTCATACAAGGAGAAGTGCTGCTACTTCTTCATAGGTATAATGGACATTATTAAAATTCAGTGTTTGCAAATTAAATAGCAAACCATGGAACTGAACCCCTGCTCTGAATGAACCAAACACACAAACCATACTGCCTCTTCACTGAAGAGCAACATTTACGAGTACATGAAAGATCTCCTTGTGTTTGGAAATCTACAAGCACGC
>NW_010568964.1:0-243 GCF_000687285.1 Phaethon lepturus
GGGGGTCTGCCGAAGCTTCCCAGTGCCGCTCGGGCCCCTGCCCGTCCTGGGTGCTGCTCCCGAGGGTGGGAATCCACTGGCGATGGCTTGGGAGGGAGCAACCGGGGCAGGCAGAGAGTTTAAAACACTGGTACGTGATAAAGATGGAGGAAATTTGGGTGCGCTTATGCTAGAGAAGAAAAGGGGAGGGGGGACGCGCAAACAGTGCATTTCTCAGCCCAAACGCACACGCCGGCCCTCCGT
>NW_010568965.1:0-243 GCF_000687285.1 Phaethon lepturus
GCCCGTCCCGGAGCGGCCCCGCCGAGCACCTCCCTTGACTCAGCGCGGTTCCCTTCCTCCTCGAGCCGGGGACTCGCTCTCTCCCACGCTGGAAAGGACCCTTACAAACGATCAAAGGAGCCAGAAAGCTTTTGTAATTTCTCCTTTAAATGGAATTTTATAAAGCAAGAAGAACCCAATGCTTGCTGTTTAAAGAGAGGACCCTATCAGCAACAGGGGTTTTGTAATGAGTCAATTTGAGAG
>NW_010568966.1:0-242 GCF_000687285.1 Phaethon lepturus
GAGGTGGCTCCACCTCTCCCCACCCATGGAGACGCCACAGGAGGCGGTCACTCCTCCAGATGCGTTTTGGTGTTCAGTTCCTGACGCCCCTTGGGACAGGGTGGACGTAGTCCTCGGGCCTCAGCTCACATGGGTGGCTGGATGGGGCTCAGCATCCCCCAGTTGGAGTCTGCAGGATGATGGTGTGAACCGTGACAATAATGAGAATGAGAGTGAGAAAGAGAATGAGAATAATACTACTG
>NW_010568967.1:0-242 GCF_000687285.1 Phaethon lepturus
TGTTGACCCATGGGTATTTCACTGTCTTGCTCTTCCAGTTCTGCCCCCATCCCACCGGGAAAGCACGGCGAGGGAGAAGGGCCAGTGGGTGCTTAGTTCTGGCTGGGGTCAACACACCACACAGGCTCATGGGCAGTGCATGTCCTCCTTGACCTGCTCCTTCCCTGTCTGTGCCTCGGGTTTCCTGGGAATGTTTCTGGAGGGCGGAGGGGCAGGGAGAGACTCGGGGAAGGAAGAGAGGC
>NW_010568968.1:0-243 GCF_000687285.1 Phaethon lepturus
TGACCTGAGCCCTGGCTTGCCTTCCCTGGAGGACGCCGCTGTCCCTGCTGCGTCTTGGTGCATGTAGGTCTGCGCTGCTCCCCCTCGCCTCGCAGGTGGGTGCGGTGGCCGGGTGCTGGGTACTTGAGATGGGACAGATGGAGGAGGGGGCTCTTGGCTGGGAGCAGGGCCCTGGCTGGAGGAAGAGGAGCTGCTATGGCCTGGTGTGCCTTGCAGTCTGCTGCTGCTCCTCCTGGCGTGCTG
>NW_010568969.1:0-243 GCF_000687285.1 Phaethon lepturus
GATACTGTAGAAGAACTTAATATACTTTTCCCGTATGCTTAGTATACTCTCTTCTGGTTTATCTTCCTATTAGGTTCTGTCGAACTTTATAGAATGTGTGTGTCCAGAGAGTTCTGGATCATTCTTTTTCCCTAGCTGTTTTAAGAAGTCAAATAGGAGTGAGTGTGTGTGTATGCACATGTATGTACGCACACACACACCTCTCTCCAAAATTAAAGACAAGCGTTTATAATAGTTTTACAT
>NW_010568970.1:0-243 GCF_000687285.1 Phaethon lepturus
TAGTTAGCATATGCTACAGTAAGTGTCTTAAGGCTCCTTGAGATGAGTTATATTACAGATATGGTTGTGTTTCGTAATGCTGTCTTTGGAATGCAAATAACAAAACGACAGGCTAATGAAAAAATGTCCCCTGATCTTAATTTCTTATTGCACAGGCTAAGTCACTTATATGAAGGGTGGAGCTGAGCTTATTTTAAATGAATCTGCCAGTGTGTTTTCCCAAAGTTAATGGAAAAGCAGCTC
>NW_010568971.1:0-243 GCF_000687285.1 Phaethon lepturus
GGAGACAGAAATATCACACACTTCAATGGCTGTTTCCAAGGCAATCGTGTATCTGGGTCCGTCAGTCCTGTGTGTCAGGGGCTACAAGCCTTTCTGAGATATTTATTCCCTTTCTTTTTTCCCCTAACTATCTTAACACCAGATTTTCTTGCTGATGTCTCCATCACCACTGCTTTTGTCCTGGCATGCCAGGGCCATTGCTCCATGCTCCTGCTGTGTATGTCGAGCAATGGGGCCAAGCAG
>NW_010568972.1:0-241 GCF_000687285.1 Phaethon lepturus
GACATTATGTTTGTTTTGGCTGGTTATTGCTGCATTCATGAATATTTTTTCTACATGTTTTTAAACGAATAATGCTAATGCAGTTTCTCAACAGGTATCAGTGATGATTTTGGAAGGGTGAGACATTTACGGAATATTTTGTGTAATTTAAAAGGGCTTTCTTTTGCTTACTGACAAAGGCTATTGTCACAATTACAGAAAAAGAATCTCAAAATATACTTGAGGTGATCCTACACTTAAA
>NW_010568973.1:0-242 GCF_000687285.1 Phaethon lepturus
AAAGGGTCAAGATCTGGTGCAAAGGGTTGAGTTTTGGGGCAAATGGTTGAGTTCTGTGGCCAAAATGGTTGCGGTTTTGGGCAAATAGTGGAGGTTTAGTACAACCGGTTGAGCTTTGGCGCAAAACTGGTCAAGGTTTGGGGCAACGGGTTGTGGTTTCTGGCAAAGGGTCGCGGTTTGGTGCAACAAGGGTTGAGATTTGGGGCAAACGGTTGAGGTTTTGGGCAAAACCACTTGAGGTT
>NW_010568974.1:0-243 GCF_000687285.1 Phaethon lepturus
TAAGAACTGTCAGTGTTTAGTTCTTTTTGTTCCAAACCTCTCTTACTCGTTTGGTTTGGTGTTTTTGGTAATTTTCCCCCTCTTGTTTTGCTGGGTGTACTGCCCCAAAGCCTGAGCTGTTTCTTCCTCTGCTGCTGCCTCTTGGAGAACCACTGTGGAAAATAAAGGACAAGCTCTTCCCAGCTGCCGGGGTGTCGTTTCTGGCTGCTCTGTGCTGGCCGGGCAGTGGCTGTGGGTGACTCG
>NW_010568975.1:0-243 GCF_000687285.1 Phaethon lepturus
CCAGGTTGGTGTCCTCGTGCTTGAGCTTGCCGTCCAGCGCCAGCCCCCGCTTCTCCCGGTTGTTGGCGAGGAAGGGGGTCAGGGTGTAGACTTTGCAGAACGTCGAGCTCGGGGCCACCATGTCGCTGGAGACAACAGCCACCATCAGCCAGAGCCCTGTGGCACCCCTGCAGCTCCCCCCACAGCTCCAACAGCCCCACGGGCCACCCTGGACATCTCCATCCCAGCCCAGGGAACATCTCA
>NW_010568976.1:0-243 GCF_000687285.1 Phaethon lepturus
CTTTGTACTAGAAAATAATGCCACGGTTTCTAAAGATGGGGTGTTCTAATCCCAAAGTGTGCTTCATCTTGGTGCTTCTCGGCAGGCATTGTTAGTGCCATTCCTGAGCTGCCCTTTAGAAGGTTTCCAAGAATTTGCTGTATTTTCTTTTTAACCTGCTGTTTCTTTCTGGTCCCTGGTGCACTCTGAAAGTGATTGCACTAATATTAATTTAGATGGGTCCTTTTTAAGTTCTCTCTCCAT
>NW_010568977.1:0-242 GCF_000687285.1 Phaethon lepturus
ATCACTTCGGTTCAGTTTTACTTTAAGGTTAAGCTTTGCTTCCTTCAAATGGAAGTTCTTATTCATGCCCCTCCAAATACGAAATATAAATGCACATTAACCAAAACGAGTGAAACTTTACTTATGCAATTGGAAATTCCAATGACTCATTGAAATTACTGCGTGAAGTACAGAAAACAACTTATATTTCTGCAAAGGAAATTTGCTTATCCAGAGGCTGAGCTACGTGTATAATGAAAAAA
>NW_010568978.1:0-243 GCF_000687285.1 Phaethon lepturus
CTCCGCGGAGCCCCGGCCCGGAGCCGCCCCAGTGCGGCCGCCAGCTCCTGCCACTCACCTGGCACCAACCCGGAAGCGGCGACAGGAACTCCGGAGTCACACACTCAAAAGCTTCCCCGTTGCGCCCCCTCCTCCGCTCCGTGCGGCAAACCCGACCGGATCCGGAACCTCCCTGCGCAGCCCCGCGCCCCCATCGGCCCTCTTTTCCGGGGTCATAGAATCATTAAGGTCGGAAAAGACCTT
>NW_010568979.1:0-242 GCF_000687285.1 Phaethon lepturus
TGATGAGTGAGCTTGGACACATCTAGCAGGATGTGTCTTTAACAGAGAAACGTTTTCCATAGATTCCTCACTTACAGTACCTATAGAGTCATAATAATGCAAACCAGTAATAATTTTAATTGTCATTTCTACATTTGTGCGCATTATTACCTATCTTGCTTAAAGGCACACTGAGTCATAGCACAACTTCATTTTGTCCCTGACACCTCTTTCCAGGTGTTGTGTGTTCTCTAGTGTGCAAT
>NW_010568980.1:0-243 GCF_000687285.1 Phaethon lepturus
ACTGGGAGGGGACAGGGGACACTGGGATGGAACTGGGGATATTGGGGGACACCAGGAGGGGACAGGGCCATTGGGACGAGACTGGAGGCACTGGGAGGGGCCAGGGGACGGGGACACTGGGTGATGTCCCCGCGCCCGCCGTGTCCCCGCAGTGTCCCTGGACGTGGTGCGGGAGGCGCTGGGGGTGACGCAGGAGAACCACTTTGTCCCCTGCCTGGCCACCATCGCCCTGCTCTGCCAGGT
>NW_010568981.1:0-243 GCF_000687285.1 Phaethon lepturus
CAAAAATAGGGGAGTCCCCCAAAATAGGGGGGTCCCCAAAAAAGTAGGGGTTCCCCCAAAGTACGGGGGGTCCCTAAAAGCATGGGGGGGTCCCCAAAGGTAGGGCACGTCCCCCCCAAAATAGGGCTGTCTCCCAAAATTAGGGCAGTCCGCCCAAGGGGGGGTCCCTACGCCGGGGTGGCCCCCCCCGACGCGGCTCCGTCCCCCCAGAAGTGCCTGCGCTTCGACCCGGGCGCGGCGGTG
>NW_010568982.1:0-242 GCF_000687285.1 Phaethon lepturus
CTCTTCCAACCAAAACCATTCTGTGACTCTGTCATAATATGACTCTATGAGAAGGAAGACCACCGCACTGTGTTCCACGGGCTTCTCCTTCCCTCCAGACAAAAAGTTCCCCACCAAGAGCGACCCTTGGACAATACTCTGGTTAGGATGGGTTCTCCTGGCCTCTCCTGGAAAGCTAGTGCCTCTGTCTTGTCAATACCACATTCCTTCGCGATTACTTGCATCACAGTGTTGAGCGTACT
>NW_010568983.1:0-243 GCF_000687285.1 Phaethon lepturus
AATACCCCCAGCTTAATTCCTTGCATGCCTTGAGCAGCACTGACACCTTCCCCCCTCTGGATCATCCCCTCTGGTTTGCTCACAAGGCTGTGTGTGCAGAAACGAGAAGCCTCAGTTCGAGTCCTATTTATAAAAGTAATATTTGGTTTATTTTATTTATTTACTAACAGCTGTAGTTCTAATTGATAATAATCAATTCTGAGGTATCTTTCTCCCAGATCTGTTTCCAATGCTTTTTTTTTT
>NW_010568984.1:0-243 GCF_000687285.1 Phaethon lepturus
AACTATTCTGTGATTCTATGATTCTATTTACCAAGAGAGTACACAAGGTTAAATGAAAAAAAAAGTTTTCTGCTTCACTTTGCCTTTGCAAATACCTGCACATATACTGTGCCTGGTACTTTCTTGCTCTTAGCTTCTCTGCTTTTTGCCCATTGCATTCATAAACATGAAAAAACACCCAGAGATTTCTAATTCAGTTAATGTCCTCCTTGCTCCCTTGTTTTTTTAATATATATTTATATA
>NW_010568985.1:0-243 GCF_000687285.1 Phaethon lepturus
CTGATAATCTCCAGGAGGTCTCTGTCCCACCTCCGCCATGGTGGGATGAGTCCCCCTGTGCTGGTCAGACTATCGTCCATCCCCTCGGGGCTTGGAGCTCCCCTGTGCCCCTCAGGACGGTCCCTCCTGTGGGTGCCCCCAGCTGCGCTGCACCCCCGTGGGGCTGGGCAGCACCTTCCCATGGTGTGGTACCCCCCTCCGCCCCACAGCTGCAATAAATGAGAGATGATGATGATGGTGATG
>NW_010568986.1:0-243 GCF_000687285.1 Phaethon lepturus
TACTAAAGGCCAGGTAGACAACATCCACAGTGTCGTGCTGGTGCACAGGCTGCCACGCCCGTATGTGCCTCTGCCCCGGGGGAGTGACATTCCGTGTGGGGCATGGGCAGAAAGAGAGCTGTGGGACTGCCCCTCGTTTGGCAGATCGCATTAAATATTACATATGGGCCTTGCTTCAGTATAATTATAACGGCCATTGTTATTGTGATACTGCTCATCGCAGGACGAGGGCGTTTTGTCCCT
>NW_010568987.1:0-243 GCF_000687285.1 Phaethon lepturus
TCGGGCGGGCAAAGGTGGCAGCAGCACGGGAGAGCACTGGGGCACTGAAGGCCTGGCTGATGCAGCACCCCAGGAACCCTTACCCCAGCAAGGGGGAGAAGGTGATGCTGGCCGTGGTCAGCCGGATGAGCCTCACCCAGGTCTCCACGTGGTTCGCCAATGCCCGCCGGCGTCTCAAGAAGGAGAACAAGGCAGTCTGGGCATCGGATGGTGAGGACAGCGAGAGCGAGGGGGCCCTGCTGG
>NW_010568988.1:0-243 GCF_000687285.1 Phaethon lepturus
TGGCCCTCCTTTGGACCCTTTCCAGTCTGTCCACATACTCTTGAATTGCGGGCACTAGAACCAGACACAATACTCTAGGTGTGGCCTGATCAGGGCTGAGTAGAGTGGGATGATCACATCTCTCTGATCATCTCTAGTAACACCCCTGCAGATGTAGCTCAGGATCCGATTTGCCTTTGTTGCTGCAGCAGAACACTGCTGACTCCTGTTCGGCTTGTTGTCCACCAGGACCCCCAGGTCCCT
>NW_010568989.1:0-243 GCF_000687285.1 Phaethon lepturus
GGCTAGCTAACTTGTACCTGGAGTCACTGGGTGAAGACAAGAAGGTTCCTCACATCTATTCAATGACCCAGCAAAGGGACAGGCCCCCCGGCTGCCTTCGCACCAGTCCTGCCTGCTCCGTCTGCTTGCAAATGTTCTCGGGTCGCAAACCCGCACCGTGCCTGCGACGGTGCTCGGGGGGTCACTGCTCTCTCAGACCGTGCTTTGGTACCACTGACAGAGGATTTGTTCACCGAGCCAATC
>NW_010568990.1:0-243 GCF_000687285.1 Phaethon lepturus
GTTGCTGGCTGGGGTTAAACCATGACACCTTATTAACCTACCTAACCTACATACTATGGCAGGAGTTGTAGAGTAGCATCATCAGAAAAGAAACGAGTTGCAGCACTGCTGCCTCCTTACGAATATCAAAGTACATTACCAACAAAGGAAAACGCACCTTGAATGTTTTTCTATTTTATCTGCGCCTCATATTGTGATATCCCTGCTGAGCATGAATGGCAAATTTTAAATGTCATTCAGGAC
>NW_010568991.1:0-243 GCF_000687285.1 Phaethon lepturus
AGACATACATCCAGGATGGCCAGACAGGCCTCCCCATCATCGTAACGGTGTTCTCACAGCTAAAGAGTTGCTTCCGATCCCAGAAGTCCAAGAAGATCATACAGACATACCTCACAGACAGCCAGAGTGGCATTCCAGTTGCATGGAATGTGTCCCAGCACCTAGAAACTCCGCTCCAAACCCAGAAGTTCTCCCAGATCGTGGAGACATACGTCCAGGAGGGCTAGAGTGGCATTCTGGTCA